>NW_007097948.1:1672-5511 GCF_000164805.1 Carlito syrichta | reverse complement strand
GGGGGGGGGGGGGGTGGCGCTTCCCTTGACACCAGCCCAGCAGCTGGCTGGGGGCTCCGAGCCGGGTCCACCGGATCCTTTCCCACAGTCGGCGACAAGGTCCTCCTTCCACCAAAGCCGGTTGGAGATGGGACTGTCGCGTGCACTAGGGGTCCCGACACGCTTCCACGGCACGTGAGCACCATGCGGGCCGTGCAGAGACCTCACGGGCACTGAGACCACGCCGCCGTGCGGCTAGCTCCCAGTGGCGATCAGAGTGTGGTGTGGTGTGGTGTGGTGCGGCTGTTTCTGGGGCAGCCATCCCAGGAAACGCCCCTGGGCACGGGGGTGCGGCCAGGGGGAGGGATGAGCCGGGCAGTTAGTGCCCACGGGCAGCTGGCTCCACCTGCCGGGGACTCAGGAGGCAGCAGGACGCCGCACCGGCCCCACACGCCTGAGCCTGAGTGTCTCACGGAGTCAGGAGGCCTCACAGGGTCTAGGCGCCTCACGGGACCAACAGGCTTCAGAGGCTCAACACACCTCAGAGGGTCAGCGCGCCTCACAGGGTCTGCAGGCCTCAGGGCTCAACACGCCGCACAGGGCCTCCGCACTTCATGAGGTCAACACGCCACACTAGGTCGCCACACCTCGCAGGGCCACCGCGCTTCCCAGGGCCACCGCGCCACAAAGGTCGACAAGCCTTAAGGGGTCAACACGCCTCACAGGGTTCGCACACCTCACAGGATCCATGTGCCTCACAGGGTCAACGATGTCTCAGGGTCTACGCAGCTCCCAGGCCAACATGCCTCGCAGGACCAGTGCACCGCCCAAGGACCCACACTGCTGCAAGGAGGCCGGCCGTGCTGGGCTCCATCCAGTGCTGGCGGGTGTATGTGACCAGGACAGATGGGGCGCAGCTCCTAGGTGTCTGCTGGAAGGGCATGCGTGGAGGGACTCAGAGCACACTTTCACCCCTCGCGTGTAGGTGGTCACACCTCTGTGTCTCCCCACCTCCGTAAAGAGAGGAAGGCAGGGTGCTGTGAGGAGGGGTGTCACAGGGAGGATCAGACAGTGCTCAGGGAGTCTCTCTAGGGTCCGTGGAGACTTCAGGCAAGAGAAGGAGCTGCCATGCCAGGCCCCGGGCAGAGAGACCGGACATGGCGGAGGCAGAACAGAACCTGGCTTCATCCTAAGCGCCTTGGACCTGTCGACCCAAGTTCCCACCTGCACGGGGACACGCTGCCTCCCCCACGAAGCCCTCCCTGAATGCTGCACCGGCCTCCCCTGCCAGGCTCCAGGTCTCTGGTAGTGGCCCGCTCTGGCCCTCCCTCCCCTGCCGTCCTGCAGCAAGGGAGCCGCCCTCCCAGGATCCCTCTCACCTCCTCAGGAGCCGGATTTGCAGCCGTGGGGTCACCCGGGCTCCGCCCCGCCCCTCCACACAGCCCGGGGAGCCAGAGTGTTGGGGACTTGCTGAGAACCAGGGCACGGGAGAGCACAGGGCCCGCAGGCCGCGAGCCCCGACCTCACTGGGCTGAGGACAGAAGGAGGGGCGAGTCCTCTCCCGGGCAGCACCACACTCTCCCACGTGTGGGGCTTGGAGCAGGGGACGCTTTCTCCCCATGCTGCCTCCCCGTCTTGGGGCTCCGTGTCCCCGGCTTGTGGTGGCCTCGCGCCAGCCTCTGCCTCCACCTTTACCTGGTCTCCCCCCACCCGTCCCTCTTAGATCACCTGCCATCGAGCCGAGGACCCACCCTAAGCCCAGGTGATCTCATTTCCAGACACCTGACTTAATTTTGTCTGCAAAAGCCCTTTCTCCGATGAGCTCATGTCCCCAGGGCCTGGGTTGGACTGGGGCATATCTTCGGGGAGCGAGCCACGATTTAACCCACCACAGGGTTGGGGGAACCCACAGGGCAGTCAGCCACCTCACAGCCCTGTCTCCTCAACTGACTGCAACCACCTGGGGGAGAGACAGGGTCTCGCTCTGTCACCAGGACTAAAATGCAGTGGCACGATCACAGCTCGCCGCAGCCTCGACCTTCCGGGCTCAGGTGAGCCTCCCGTTTCAGCCCTCCAGGTACCTGGGACGACAGGCATGCACCACCATGCTCAGCTAAGTTTTTAATTCTGTGGAGATGAAGTCTCCCTATGTTGCCCAGGCTGGTCTTGAACTCCTGGGCTCAAGGGATCCTCCTGCCTCAGCCTCCCAAAACGCTGGGATTACAGGTGTGAGCCACCACACCTGCCGGGTTCTCTTATTGGGTGACGAGTCCAGATCAAGTGGGTAGCTGGGCCCTGCCTGTGTCCTCGTTGGCCACGTGGAAGCCACTGGTGCATGTCTATGGACCTGCTTCCCCACCGAGGCCAGACTCGGCCCCCTGAGCCCCCCACACCTGTCCTGACCCGCCCGCACCCCAGACATGTCCGCGGCTCCTGCAGCTCCCAGTTCTCCTTGATCCCGTTCAAAGAGCAGAGGACGCGACACACCAGCGAGGCAGCGACGGCCCACAGCACCCGCCCACCTCGGGCATCCTGGGTGACTCACAGGCACATCCTGCCCCTCCCACAGCCAGGGACACACTTGCAAAGGCCCATGGGTGGTGTCACCCAATGACACCTTCACTCCCGCAGTCACAGAAGGTTCCAGTGGGGTGAGACATCAGGGTGGCCTCCCAAATGCTGGGGAGAAGCTACCCTCACCTGCACACAGCGCCGACCGAGGGGAACACGTGCTTTCCCACACCCCAGGCACAGAGGAGGCGCCAGTGACTTCTGAGCGGATGAAAGACAAGGTCTCCCGAGAGCCGGGGGCATGACAATACGTGTCTTTTGAAAAGCACGGCTTCTCCCACGCCTTAGGGAGGCTGAGGTGAGTGGATGGCCTGAGCCCAAGGGTTCGAGACCCACCTGGACAACCTGGCGAGACCTCATCTCTACAATAAATCAAAACATTAACCGGGCGTGGCAGCGCGGGCCTGTAGTTCCAGCTACTTGGAAGGCTGAGGTGGAAGGATCACTGGAGCCCAGCAGGTCGAGGCTGCAGTGGCCGGGAGCAGCTACTGCACGCCAGTCTGGGCGACGGAGTGAGACTCCAACTCAAAAAAAAAAAGAAAAGCACAGCTTCTCACTGGAGTATGAAACATGCCAGAAGCCAGGCACAGTGGTTTAGTCCTGGAGTCCCAGCTACTGGGGAGGCTGAGGTGGGAGGATCGTCTGAGCCCAGGAAGTCGAGGCCACAGCGAGCTGTGATCTCGCCACCGTACCCCAGCCTGGGCAACAGAGTGACACCCCAACCCAAACATGAAAACTAAAGTTGAGAAAACGAAATACATGCAGAAAAGCACACATACACGTGTTACCTCGATCAGCTCACAACCTCCCCACCCACGACTGATCTGGCACCCAGATCCAGAGACAGCGTCGCCCGTACCCCAGGAGACTTTGCTGCATCAGAGAGATTCTGGAACCCGGGTGGGCTGTCAGCACTTCCGTCTGACGTGTGGCCAGAGCTGCAGCTGGACAGGGGGACCCCACCGCAGGGAGGGGTGGTGACAGGGCCCAGGCACAGTCACAGTCACCTTTGCTCTCTCAAGTGTTATCTTAAGACATGCTTTGACTGAAGCTGCAGCAGGTTTAAGTGTGTTGTGAGTGTGGGTTTCAGGGAAATATTTTTTTTTTTTTTTTTTGAGTCGGAGTCTCACTCTGTCACTGAGGCTGGAGTGCAGTGGCAAGCTCACAGCCACCACAGCCTCAATCTCCGGCCCCAGGCGATCCTCCCACCTCAGCCTTCAGCAGCTGGAACTACAGGCATGTGCCACACGTCTGGCTATTTTTTTTTTTTTTTGAGTTGGAGTCTCACT
>NW_007097948.1:0-736 GCF_000164805.1 Carlito syrichta | reverse complement strand
GTAGTTCCGGGTACTCGGAAGGTTGAGGCGGAAGGATCGCCGGAGCCCGGCAGGTCGAGGCTGCGGTGGCCGGGAGCGGCCGTTGCACTCCAGCCTGGGTGACAGAGTGAGACTCCGACTCAAAAACAAAAAAAGGAAACCCTTGCTTAACCCTTCGGTGACTGCCCCAGGCACTGGGAATAAAGTCCCAGCTCCCCGCACTCCCTGTGCACCCACGGCAGGGACACGCCTGCCCCGCCCCAGCTTGTGTGTGTGCCACCCTCACCCAGCCAGCGCCTGCCGTCCCCCAGAGCTCACAGGACGTCCCTGCGATGTCCCCTGGGCTGGCCTCCCTGTCCCCCAGGCTTACAGTGCCCCTCCTAGAACAACGCCCCTCACAAGGGCCTCACGGGTCTGTCCCTCAGGCAGGGCACAGCATCTCTGGGACCACAGGGATGGCGCACTCCGGCTCCAGGCCTCCCTCATCCGCCCCTGGGCTGAGCAGGCCAGCTCGCCCCGCACGAGGGCGGATGCCCTGCACGGGGACGGGAGAGGGTGGGCCGGCCCTCTGGGGTCCCGATGCAGCGGCCGGAGCATGGGGGTCTCGCGGGACACTGGGCAGGGCTCCTGCCATGGGGGGGCAGGGACAGGCCTCAGGCCCCGGAGAGACAGCAAGGCCCAGGGAGAGGGGCCGGGCAGGGCAGGGCCTGGGCGCCAGAGACAGCACGGCCGGGCGTGGGGCTGGGCGGCAGAGGAA
>NW_007097947.1:0-679 GCF_000164805.1 Carlito syrichta | reverse complement strand
CTCGCGGAGGAGAAGAGGCCAGGGGAGCCCTGGAGAGTGAAGAGCACCCAAAGACGTGCGGGGGGGCATCCCAGGCAGAGGGCACAGCTCATGCAAAGGCCCTGGGGCTGGGGCAGGAAAACCAAGGGGCCAGAAGGATGGAAGGCGGAGAGGCCTGCGGGGTGGAGGCTGGGAGTTACAGTCTGGCCTGTGTGTTCAGAAGCTTCCAGGCCAGGCAACTTGGCAAAACCTCATCTCGACAATAAATCAAAAAACTAGCCTGGGTGGTAGCACGGGCCTGTAGTTCCAGATACTTGGAAGGCTGAGGCGACAGGATTTCCTGAGCCCAGAGAGGTCGAGGCTGCGGTGGCCATGAGCATGCCACACTGCACTCCAATCTGGGTGACAGAGCAAGACCCTGGCGCAGAAAGATAAAAATAAATAAAAAATGAGGTCGGGTGCAGTGGCTGAAGCCTATAATCCCAACACTTTGGGAGGACGAGGCAAGAGGATTGCCTGAGCCCACGGGTTCGTGACCAGCCTGGGCAATGTGGTGAGTCCTCGTCTCTATGATAAATAATACCAAAAAAATTAGCCAGGCATGATAGCACGCGCCTGTAGTTCTGGCTGCTTGGAAGGCTGAGGCGGAAGGATCGCCGGAGCCCAGCAAGTGGAGGCTGGGGGCCGGGGGCGGGCCCCG
>NW_007097946.1:0-900 GCF_000164805.1 Carlito syrichta | reverse complement strand
GCCCTGAGGATTGACCCAGGCCCAGCGCCTGGGAGGACCTTGTGGTCATCTGGCCTCCAGCCGACGAGGAGGGAACTGTCGGTGCCCCCATGCCACAGACAGGCGCCCAAGACACAGAGAGCTTGTGCAGCCAGTAGGCACAGAGGTGGGACCGGGGCCAAGTCTGCGCCCCATCTGAGGACGCCATTCCTGGTCCCACACAAGCTTCTGCCATCCCCGTGCGCTTCACAGAACCAGCAACCGAGGCCGCAGCTGCAGAGGGACATGACGGGTCCATTTCACAGAAGTGGAAACTGAGGGTCCGGTGGGCTCGACAACCCGCCCATGGCCAAACAGCTACAAAGCAGCGAGGCCAGGGTCAGAACCAAGATCAGATGCCAGAGCCTGCCCCGCCCACGCCCCTCGGTTCCTGAACTGTCTGGCTGGAGGAAGAGAAGGAGGGGAAAGTTTTTGGCTGGGCACCGGTGGCGCACACCTGCAATCCCAGCATTTTGGGAGGCTGAGGCAGGAAGATGGCTTCAGGCCAGGAGTTTGAGACCAGCCAGGCAACATAGTGAGACCTCAGCTCTACCAAAAAAAAAAGAAAATATGGCCGGTTGAGGTGGATCATGCCTGTCCTCTCAGCACTTTGGGAGGCAGAGGCGAGAGGATTGCCTGAGTCCAGGGGTTCGAGACCAGCCTGGACAACTTGGTGAGACCTCATCTTTACAATGAATCAAAAATTTAGTGGAGCCTGGAGGCGTACACCTGTGGTTCCAAGTACTTGGGAGGCTGAGGCGGAAGGATCGCTTGAGCCCAGGAACTTGAGGCTGCAGTGAGCTATGATCGCACTGCCACACTCCAACCTGGGCAACAGAGTGAGACCCCGACTCTTAAAAAAAAAAAAAAAAAAAAAAAAAA
>NW_007097945.1:0-868 GCF_000164805.1 Carlito syrichta | reverse complement strand
GCCCTCCGGCCTGCCTCCCTCTGGCTGTCCGGGCCTGGATGCCCTGCGCCGTCCCTCTGCCCACGCCCACCTGGCGAGCCGGATCCCTCCTCACCGCCGCCAGGGTCCCCAGAACGCCAGGGGGCCCTTCTGAGGGTCTGGGGTCCGGCTGGGCTCGGCCTCTGCTGCCTCTGTGCCACCGGGTGACCTCCCCCCGCAGGTCCAGGCCCCTCTTGGCGTCCTCGTGTGTCACCCGGGCCTGGCGTCGTCCTCCAGCTCCTTGTTCGGGGCGGGGGCGGTCAAGCCAAGGCAGCTCCAGCCTGGCTGCCCCCGGGGCCTCCCCGGACTGACTGACCGCCCCGGGGACGGGGGTGGGCCAGGCAGCCCTGGCTGGCACTCAGGGGCCCGAGGCGCCCCAGCCCTGGTCTCCGTCGGCCGGGCGCCTCTGTCCCGACACGCCCCGTCTCACGATGCTGTCCTCTAGTGCCTTTTGGGGGTTCCCATCATCCCTCCCAGATACTGTCCTGAGAATATTATGCAAACTGTTTCAGCTTCTGCTAATCAATAAATGCTTTATTTAAAGCCAGCTGCCTTGTGTGGTGCGGGGCGTTGGGGCCCGGGGAGGCCCGGGCTGGGGGCTGTCTGGGTCCCACACCCTTCGGCTTTCCAGGCCCATCCTGACCCTGATCACGCGCGAGTGCTGGCCAGTGCCTGCCGTGGCTGTGGGCCCTAAGTGTGGGCCGGGAACCTCAGGCCAGCCCCCGGGCGGGGAGTCTGTCGTCACCCCCCTTGGACCCTGTGAGAACGGAGGCCCGGCTGCTGAGGCGACCGGGCTGAGGCGACAGGGCGCGGGGCTGCCCTGCCCAGCCCTGGGGCCGGTGGACACGCG
>NW_007097944.1:0-793 GCF_000164805.1 Carlito syrichta | reverse complement strand
AGCGTGCGCCTGTAGTTCCAGCTACTTGGAAGGCTGAGGTGGAAGGATCGCCGGAGCCTATCAGGTCGAGGTTGCGGTTGCCAGGAGCAGCCACTGCACTTCAGTCTGGGCGATGGAGTGAGACTGGAACTCAAAAAAAATAATAAAATAAAAGGACAGTAGGGATGGGTTCTTGGTACCATGGATTTGTTTCTGGGCCTTAACCTATCCAGATCTCCTGCCGGACGTCCACAACAAGTTCAAAGGAATCAGCTCAAAGGTTGTGATTCAGCAGGGAGAGAGCGTCTTCCTATCCCTGTGCCCCCGGAGATTGCCAGATGCATGCTTCACCATGTCTCGGAAGGTCTGGTACCAGGACTTTCAGCAACTAGGTCCCTGACCCTTGCTAGAAGTCTCCCAAGAGAGTAACCAGAAACCCAAGAGACCCAGAAAGTCATCTGAACAAAGGGTGGTCCAAGAGCATCCAAATATGTGGTGTGTGGATAAAAAAGTGGGATGACTCACCAGAGGTGCAGAAAAGTGCACTATAGCTGTTGGAGTTTCAAGGACCTTTGAGGAGTTACTTCACCAGTCAGAAAGCAAAAGAGTAAAGAAAATCAAGCACTTTGTCTCCCAAACTTATGGGCACTGGCGGTCTGAACTTTCCTTCTGATACCTTCTTGCTTTCCTAGGGAGTAACCCCAGGCAGAGACCGTCAGTTGTCCTCCGAGATCAAGTCCAGTCCCTGGGGAAACTCAGAAATCTTGGCTAGAAGGAAGTTAAAAAGTTAACCTTAATCCCTCACCATGTTGGG
>NW_007097943.1:0-825 GCF_000164805.1 Carlito syrichta | reverse complement strand
GGGGCCCGGCGGGTGCCCCCTTTCTCCCCCCTGCCCCTCGCCCGACCCTACCCAGGCTGCGGCAGCCGGCCCGGCCTTGCCCGCAGACCCGGGCCTGCCTCTGCCCGGCGCCCTGGCCCTGCGCTCGCTGCCCTTGCTTCTCTTCGAGGGTAACGCGAGGACTTTGTTGTTACTGCTTATTGACTTTTGGGCAGCCCAGAGTCCCCAAGCCTCACTCGTCCGCCCAGTCTCATCTGGCCTCAGCAGCACCGGCTGGGCCTGGCCAGTCCGGCTCCAGAGGGCCGCCAGGCGCTCACAGGCAGGAGTGTGGGGGCTCGGGACCCCCAGGAGGGAGGGGCAGCGGGTCTGGGCCGCAGGGACGGACGGAGCCGGCCCCGGAAGGCCTGGGTCTGGCAGCAGGGCTGGACTGCGGGGGGTGCTGGGCACCTGCCGGTCCTCTCTGGAGGCCTGCCCCGTGCTCCTCGCGCAACCCCGGCGGCCACCCACGGTGCCCACACTCAGGCGCGTGGGTCTCGCTGAGGGCTGGGTGCGGCGGTGGGCCCCGGCCCCCACCCCGTCCCCGCGCAGAGAGTCCTGGCTCCGACCCGAGTGGGAACCTGGCCCGTCTCGGCTGTGGGCCCTGTCGGCCGGGAAGGGCGGCCTCGGTGCCGGGCGCAGGGGGCTGCGTGTTCGGGAGGCTGCGGGGGAGGCCCAGCCTGGCTCCCGGCTCCACCTTCCAGCACCTGCAGTGTCTGGAGCCTGGCCCGCTGCCATGGTGAGGTGGGCAGTGAGGTGCCCGGTGGGCGTTCCCCTCCACCCAGGAGGGCGGGCAGAGTGGCGGGGCAG
>NW_007097942.1:0-1027 GCF_000164805.1 Carlito syrichta | reverse complement strand
CCTGGCTAATTATTGATTTACTGTAGAGATGAGTTCTCACCAAGGTACCCGGATGGGCCTCAAACCCACAGGCTCAGGCAATCCACTCACCTTGGCCTTCCAAAGCGCTGGGATTACAGGCTGAACCACTGAGCCCAGCCATTTGTTGGTATTTTTGCATTGATGTTTGTAAGTGATATTAGTCTCTAATTTTCCTGTGTTATCTGTGTCTGACTTTGGTGTCAGGGCAGTGCTGACATAGAATGAGATAGTAAGTGTTCCTGACTCTTAAATTTTTGGAAAGTTTGAGAAATATTGGCATTAATTGATCTTTAAATATTTGGTAGAATTCACTAGTGAAGCCATCAGGTCCAAGACTTTTCAACTACTAATTCAATCTCATTAGTAGTTACAGGCCTACTAAGACTTTTTATTTCCTTATAATTTAGTTTTGGCATATTTAGAGTTACTAGAAATTTGTCCATCTCATCTAGGTTATACAACTGATGTACAATTTTTCATAGTACTCTTATAATGTTGTATGTAGAATCAGTAGTAATGTCCCATTTTCCTTTCTAATATTAGTAACGTGGGTCTTCTCTCTTTATTTTTGAGTCTAGCTAAAAGTTTGTCAGTGTTGCTAATTTGTTCAAATAATCAACTTTGGCTTCATTAATTTTTCTGTGTTCTCTATTTTCTATTTATTTTTGTTCTAATTTTCGTTATGGTCTTCTTTCTGCTAACTTTGGGTTTGTTTGTTCTTTTCTGGTTTCTTAAGTTGATTTGAGATATTTCTGTTGTTTAATGTAAGCATTTATACCTATGCTTTTCCTCCTTGGCACTGCTTTTGCCATGTACTGTGAGCTCTGATACATTGTATATTTATTTATTTTTATTTATCCTTATGTAGTGTCTAACTTCCCTTGTGAGTTCTTCTGTGATACACTGGGGATTTAATAACGTGTTATTTAGTTTTTAAAACTTGTCAAATTTTCCAGTTTTGCTTCTCTTATTGATTTTTTTTTTTTTTTTTTTGAGTTGGAGTCTC
>NW_007097941.1:0-718 GCF_000164805.1 Carlito syrichta | reverse complement strand
ACTGAGCTGGGGTTGGGGTGATGGAGACAGAGTGTCCAGAGGCCGGAGAGGGGGAGCCTGGACGCTCCTGGGTGGAGTTTCCACCCCACACACACCCAGGAGGGACACAGACGGCCGCACTGACTGCCCTTCGCAGACCCAACCCAGACTCACACGCGCCCGGCACAAAAGCGCGGATCCCCATGTACTCCTCAGTCCCCAAACGTGCACCCACCTGTCTTGAAAGCAAAATACCTTTCCGTCACTGAACAGCTGGTCATCTTACAACCCTCTGCCCACTGCTGCAAAAAGCAAGACAGAGACAACCAGACGGGGATACTTTTAAGTTAAAAAAAAATAAAGTCATGAAGACAAAATATTAATGGGGGAAACCCCTTTTCTCTTCTTAAATTTGTGTTTCGGTGGACTCAAGGGAATCGGTCATTTTGACCTCAGGAATATTGACATCTTTAGGGGTGCTGATGGGGTTGGAGGGACACCCCGGATGCCTGGGAGGTGGCTGAGTTTGGGTGCCCAGCAGAGAGTGGAGCTTGACCTAATCACGAGTGTTCCCTTAGACAGGACAGTGGAACCCCCCCAGGCCATATCTGGGCAGTTTTCCTCCTGCCTAGCACAGTTCTGGACAGAGGGTACCCCTCAAGTGGTTAGGGGGAGTGACGGGCACCTGGATGAGCATCTTCTGCTCAGACGAGGTGGCCTTCCTTTTTTTTTTTTTTTT
>NW_007097940.1:115236-198880 GCF_000164805.1 Carlito syrichta | reverse complement strand
AGCCTGTCGAAGATGAGTTGGTTGAGAAATTGAGGTTTGCTTCTGGAATCTCAATTCTATTCCATGATCTATATGCCTGTTCCTATACCAATACCAAGCTGTTTTGATGATTGTAGCTTTATAGTAAAGTTTGAAGTCTGGTAATGTGATATCTCCTGCTTTGTTTTTTTTGCTGAGGATTGTTCTGGCTATTCTTGGACGTTTGTGTTTCCATATGAATTCCTGTGTTGTCTTTTCTAGGTCTGAGAAGAATGTTGCCGGTAATTTGATGGCTATTGCTTTGAATTTGTAGATTGCCTTAGGTAAGATGAATATCTTCACAATGTTGATTCTTCCGATCCATGAGCATGGGACATTTTTCCACTTGTTTGTGTCATCTTTGATTTCTTTAAGCAGTGTTTTCTAATTTTCATTGTAAAGGTCTTTCACATCTCTGTTTAGGAAGATGCCAAGGTATTTCATTTTTTTTATGGCTATTGTGAATGGAATTGTGTTTTTTATTTGGGTTTCTGTTTGTTTATTATTGGTGTAGAGAAATGCGATTGTCTTTTGTACATTTATTTTGTATCCTGAGACTTTGCCAAAGGCCTTTATCAGTGTAAGGAGGTTTTTGACAGATTCTCTTGGGTTTTCAAGGTACACAATCATATCATCTGCAAAGAGAGATAACTTGACTTCCTCTTTTCCTTATTTGGATACCCCTGATTGCCTCCTCTTCTCTGATTGCTCGAGCCAGGACTTCCAATACTATATTGAACAGGAGGGGTGAGAGTGGGCATCCTTGTCTTGTTCCAGTTTTCAGGGAAATGGTTCCAATTTTTGTCCATTTAGGAGTATGCTGACTGTGGGTTTCTCGTAGATGGTTTTTACTATTTGAGGTATGTTCCCCGTATGCCTAGATGTTCACGGGTTTTTATCAAGAAGGGGTGCTAGATTTTATCAAAAGCTTTTTCTGCATCTAATAATATGATCATGTGGTTTTCGTTTTGACATCTGTTGATGAATTTAATTACATTTATGGTTTTATGAATATTGAACCAGCCTTACATCCCAGGAATAAAGCCTACTTGGTCATGGTGGATGATTTTTGAGATGTATTGCTGAATCCGGTTTCCTAGGATCTTGTTGAGAATTTTAGCATCTATGTTCATCAAAGATATTGGCCTGTAGTTCTCTTTCTTTGTTGGATCTTTACCTGGCTTGGGTATCAATGTGATGTTGGTTTCATAAAATGATTTGGGGAGAGTTCCATCTTTTTTAATCGCCTGGAATACCTTCAGTAGGATTGGTATCAGCTCCTCCTTAAATGTCTTGTAGAATTCTGCTGGAAAGCCATCTGGACCAGGGGCTTTTTTTTGTAGGAAGTTTTCTTATTATGTGGTCGATTTCCTTGATTGTTATTGGTTTATTTAGGGTCTCAATTTCTTCTTGTTCCAACCTAGGTAGGTTGTGTGATGTCAGAAAGTCTTCTATTTCCTTCTGGTTTTCAAGTTTGTTTCTATACAAGTTTACGTAGTAGTCTCTAATGATCTTTTGTATTTCTTCAGGGTCAGATGTGACTTCATCTTTTGTGTTTCTGATTGTGCTTATTTGGTTTTTTCTTGGTCAGTCTAGCTAGGGGACCATCGATCTTGTTTATCCTTTTGAAGAACCAGCTTTTTGTTTCATTGATTTTTTGTATTATCTTTTTGTCTTCTATGTCCTGGAATTGGGCTTTTATTTTGGTGATCTGGATTCTTCTGCTGAAATTAGGGTTTTTGTGGTCTTGCTTTTCCAGCTTCTTTAGGTGGCTTGTTAGGTTGTGAATTTCTGTTCCTTCCATTTTCTTCATGTGCGTTTGTAGGGATATAAATTCCCCTCTTACTACAGCTTTCAGGGCATCCCAGAGATTTTGGTAAGATGTTTCTTCATTTTCATTTGTTTCCAGGTATCTTTTGATCTCTGTTTTGATTTCATCATTGACCCAGGAGTTGTTTAGCATCATGCTGTTTAGTGTCCATGTCTTTGTGGGTTTGGGGGGACTTTGTTGGCATCAATGTTTATTTTCATTCCACTGTGGTCCGAGAAGGTACATGGTAGAATTTCGGTCCTTTTAAATTTGCTTATGTTTGATTTATGGCCGAGTATGTGGTCGATCTTAGAATATGTTCCATGTGGTGATGAGTAGCATGTGTATTCTGTGGTCTTTGGATGGAGTGTTCTGTAGGTGTCAATTAAGCTCATTTGGTCCAAAGTCACATGAGGTCCCGGATCTCCTTGCTGATTTTTGTCTGATGATCTGTCTAGGGTTGTGAGTGAGGTATTAAAGTCCCCAGTTATGACAGTGTTAGAGTCAATATCTTTCTTCAGTTTTCCTAGAAGTTGCTTTATGAAAGTTGGCGCACCTATGTTGGGTGCATATATGTTTTGGATAGATATTTCTTGTTGATGGATTGAGCCTTTTATCAATATGTAGTGGCCTTCTGTATCTTTTTTGATTTTTAATAGCTTGAAGGGTATTTTGTCTGAAATTAAGATCACTACTCCTCCTTTCTTTTGTATTCCGTTTGCCTGAAAGTTTGTTTCCCATCCTCTTACTTTGAGTCTGTGGGTGTCCTTTCTAGTGAGGTGAGTCTCTTGAAGGCAATAGATTGTTGCCTGATGATATTTTATCCATTTTGCCATTCTATGTCTTTTCAGTGGTGCATTTAGTCCATTCACATTTAGGCTAATAATTGAAATGCAAGAGTTGATCCCTATCATAAGGTTCTTACAGAGTTGTTCTTATTTGTTTGTTGTCTTTGAGTTTTGGAGTTGGTTCATGTGTGTTTTTAATCTTTTGCCTGTACTCTTGTGAAGAATGTTGTTGTTCTTTTTTCTTTTTCTTCTGTGTTCAGTACTTTCTTAAGTGTTTCTTGTAGAGGTGGTCTGGTGGCAGCGTAGGTTCTTAGGGATTGGATATCTGGAAAAGATTTCAATTCTCCCTCACTAATGAAGCTTAGTTTGACTGGGTAGGTTATTCCTGGTTGAAATTGTTTCTCTTTTAGAACTTTGAAGATAGGGCTCCAGGCTCTCCTAGCCTGAAGTGTTTCTGTGGATAAATCTGCTGCTATTCTAATTGGTTTTCCCTGGTAGATAGTCTGGCCTTTTTCTCTTGCTGCCTTTAGGATTTTTTCTTTTATAGCTACTTTGTTTAGGCGAATTATGATGTGTCTGGGAGTCAGTCTTCTCATTTGTTGTCTTGCAGGGGTTCTCTGAATCTCTTGTGTTTGAATTTTTTCATCCTTGATGAGATGAGGGAAGTTTTCTTGAGTGATTTCATGAAATGTTTGTTCCAGTGTGGCTTCTGTTTCTCTCTCTCTGCCTGAGGAAGCCCAATTACTCTTAGGTTTGGTCTCTTGAAGTGATCATTCATCTCTTGCAGGTTTTGTTCTGTCTTTTTGAGCTTCTTTTCTATGCTTTTGACAGTTTGGGTTAGTTCTGTGTTTTGGTCTTTGAGCTCTGAGATTCTTTCTTCTGCTTGGCTGATTCTGCTTTCCATGCTTATTAGTCTATTATTCATTTTCATCACAGTATTCTTTACTGCTGTCATTCCTGACATCAGCTCCTTCCTATTTTCCTCTCGTCTCTCCTCAATTTTTTTAATTCTCTCCATTAATGTCTTGATGTCTGGGTTTGTTGCATGTAACCTGTCATTCTGGGGCTCTTCATTGTTGGTGTTCCAGAATCTGTTTTCTCAGTGTCTGATCTCCCAGGGGTCTGTGTGAGACCTATATTCTTCTTTTGGTTTTTCTTCATTTGTACTTAAGGGGGGAGCTGTGATTCAAAATCTATCTGCAGGTCCTGGTATTCGCTGACAGGTGTGTGAATAATCTGGAACCCACTTCCCACTACCTTGGAATCTGTCCATGCAGTGGGGCTGTAGGTTTACTCCCTGAAATAAAATGTGGTTAGCAGAGGGGAGAGAATGGAGCAGACAGTGGGTTGAAGAGGGGGGTGGAGAGATAGAGGAGTAAGGGGGGAAAAATGAGTGTGCCAACAAATAGAGAGAGAGGCCTATACTGAAACAGCTAAAAGCAATATACCACAGCTACAGATGAATCAACTCTCATACAAACAAAAATAAAACATATAGTGATGCTAACATACCAGCTATTCAACCACCTTATTAGTGTGCTGTTCCTCTATCAAAGATGTGGTTTACAGAGAGAAGAAAAGAGAAGAAAAGGAAGAGGAAAAAAGAAAAAAAGGAAGAATACAGTAGGAATAGAATTAAGTCATTAAACTAACAGAATCAATGAAGCACACTCTGAGGCATTTTGTTTAAGTCCAATGTCCTTTCAGGTCTGATTTCTAGTTTTCTTTTCAAGCTGGTAAATTAGTTTGCAGTTAGGGTCAGTTGCCCCTGGTCTGCTATGAAGGACAGTTCAGATCACCCTCTGTTCACCACTCTGGCCTATGTCTTTATCAAGCTTGTTTCTTCCGTTTCGGTGTTGTTGCCTTGAATCGCCAGCAGGTGGTGCTATCTCAGCTGCTCATGCCAGAGGGGGTGGAGCCAGACAGGATGGCAGAAGCTGAAGATGGCAAGATGGCTGCCTGCCTCAGGGCAGACGGCAGGAGACTTACGGTGGGCAGGATGTCTCAGTCGCAGGAGAGGTGGCAGCGATCCCAGCAGATCTTCCCTGAAGGGGCTTCAAGGACTGAAGTTGTGGATCGCCTCCGGCCCGGGTGGTGCGATGTGCTACTGGCGGCGGCAGCTACAGCAGCTTCGGCGACAGCGTCTGCACTGTAGTGGCTGTCCAGACTGCTGCGATGCTCCAGCGGTGGCAACGGCTGCGCTCTGTATGAAGAGCAGGCTGCGATGTTGGGGTCCGTAGCCCCCGGGGTGAGAGTCAGAGACCCACTGCAGTTCTCCTTTGCAGAGGTTTTCACAGACCAGCTTGCCCTGTCGCCATCTTGCCGGAAGTCCCAACAAAGGCTTTCTTGAGGGCTCTCTCCCCTATCTCCTTGGTGGAGCAGCAATTCTCTGATCCCATCAGAATGCCTCAGACCCTAAGATTCTGGACTTCATATTCAAAAGTACAGATGGGAAGGAGTCACTGGATACCCTTCATCTTAATTCTCTTATCAGATTTTAGTAGTGTGTTGTTTTTCCCTATGATCACTTCTACAGAAAAACTTCTCTCAATCACCTATAACTTTCTACTATGTATAAGGGTTGCTGTGCCTTTGCCTGTGTTTTAATATCCACAAACATGAGCTCTTTTGATATCATGTTTTTATTTATTCAATCATTAAGCAAAAATGTTGAATGATCTTCAACCATGTGCCAGATACTATTACATTTCTTAAAACTTTTTTTCCTCTATGTATAGTCCCCATAGTTAGAGACAGAGCAGAGGAGTCCTATACAACTTTTCTGCCAGGATCTCTGGAAGGTGCCACCTTGCAGAAGCTCTCTGTATATCTGGCACAAGGGCAGCAAAAGAGAGGACTGTTTGGGATGCCAAAAACAGAGAGGGCCTGAGGCAAACCCATTGGCCAGAATTGTGTGGGAGAACTTCAAATTTTCCTGTGCCCTTTGTATGTCTATAGTATATTTTAAAATCATTCAGCAGATCCAGAGTAATATTATATATGTGTTGGTTTAAGCTACAACCCAAGGTTCAGTTTGTTACCCAAATCATGAAGTAAAATCCCAGAAGTGGTAAGCTGGCATTCACATCGGAAAGCCCACACTACAGGAGCGGCCAATATGAATATGCCTTCTGTTATCAATACTAGAAGCTTTTCTAACTGACATAATAGATGTTAGAAATGGGATCTCATTGAGGGAATTAGTTAAATTTAAGAGAATTTGTTTAATGAACAAAATGTGAAAATCCACACATATCATCCTGTACCCTTGTAGATTACACCCAAGACTTCACCCTTAAATGAACCTGTGTCCAATCGTTGAGTCAGAGGATATCTGTTTTCCTGATGCCAACTAAAGAGCACAGGATTCTACCTATGGACTGTTGCATTCAAGTAAACACTTCATGTAAACTTTTCATGTGAAGAGGGAATTGGAGTACCCAAAAGAACAGAGAGCTAGGACTTCACCAATCTTACAGAGCAGTTTGCATAAATATTCTTTAGTCTTCTTGCTAATAATAAGTTTTTTTAAACAAGGTCTGTATTTGTGGCATAATTTTGATAGAGCAACTCAATTTCATGGTGGTTACTAATATATACTAAAATGATCTAAGGTTATACAAGACCAAACTAGCTTACATTTACAACACCCTTCATGAGAGATACAGGGATAGTTGACAGAGAGTGAAGACCTCTAAAGGAATTTTGTATTCATGACAAGGGAATGGTACAGCATAAAGAAATTTGGGGCATACAGTCAGGGATTAGGGAGAACATGAATATCTCAATGGAAGCTACTGGAAAGCAGGGACTTACCAGAAACCATAAGGGATGGTCTCAGCAGATGACAGCATGGACAACTATTGACCAAGGCTCAGATACTGCCTCCTTCCCTGTGGCCATGAGGCTAGTTAAATGCAGTGAGGACATTAACTGAGGTAAAACTTGAAGTGACTGACTTTGCCAGCAATTGACTAAAATAATGGTGGCTGCAATCAGAAAGAATAAGGTCTCTAAATAAGTATCAAATTGGAATTCAGAAAAAAAAATCTAAAAACTTTTCTTCCTTGTACATCTAAGTTGGAGGTTTAGAAATTCATACTCACTGTATTCCATGCAAGGAAGAATAATTATGGGTCTTCCTCAATTTTTATCTCAAATACCTTTCATTTTAAGGCTTAACATTAACTTTTTTACATTTTCCGCCCAGTAGCTCTTCAAGAATGAATTCATCGTCCTGTTAAATTAAGTTAGCCCATATTGGGCTAATCCTTGCATATTTGGGGTTTGACCTAGAGGTTCCTCTGTTACCTTTCATATAGTAAACTGCAACCTAACTAGATATGTAGACAGACGAACCTACTATTGTGCCAATCACTGAACTTTGACCAATCAAAAGTGACAAATTGTTCAAACCAGGTTCAAATAAGGCAAACACTGAGATGTAACCAATCCAGCTGTTTCTATACCTCACTTTCCCTTCTCTGTCCATAATTTTTCTTCCACTACATGCAGTCTGTGAGCCTACTCTGGTTCAGAAGGCTGTCTGTTTCATGAATCGTCCTTGCTCAATTAAACGCTGTTAAATGTGTCTTAAATTTTTCTTTTAACAGTTCCTAGACTCTTCTTACTGATCCAAAGTCTGGTCCAAAGATCAAGAGAAGGATATTAATGTCTTGCTGAAGTGGTTTTTTTTTGGGGGGGGGGTATTTTTTAATACATAGTCATTGCACTGAAATGTCTATTTCTATAAGAAAAACATTCTTCACTTCTGTTAACCAGATGTGTTGATTTTTCTGACACCAAACAACACTCCCATTCTCTAGTGTCCTACGGTTTAACTCAATTCTAACATTGCCTAGCTGGAGGTAGTGTCAGATCCACAGCTTAAGGTTTCATTCAGTTCCACAGGACTGCCTCCCCACCACCACTTGATACTCCTGGTTATCACCTGTGCTTTGACCAACTGATTATAAATCAAAGGTTCCCACGACCCCTTCCTCATATTTGTTCATTTGCTAGAGTGGCTCACAGAACTCAGAAAAGCACTTTACTTGCTATTAAACATCTATTATAAAAGTACAACTCAGGGACAGTCAAATGGAAGAAATGCATGAGACCAAGTATGTAGGAAGAGGCATGGGACTTCCATGCCCTTCCAGATATCCCACCCTCCCAGCACTTGGATGTGTTTATCAATCTGGAAGCTCCCCAAATACCCTCCTTTTGGTTTCCTGGGAGACTTCTTTTTGGTTTTTTGGGGAGGCACGATTGATTAAATTATTGGCCATTGGTTGTTAGCTCAACCTCCAGCCCTGCTCACCTCCCTATGAGTCATGAGGTGGGGCTGAAAGTTTCAACTCTTGAACGAAGGGGTTGGTTCCCCTGGCAACCAAACCCCAGCAAGGAGCCCCCAGCCTCCAGTCATCTCATTAGCATAAAAAAAGATACTTACCACTTCAGAAATTCCAAGAGTTTTAGGAGCCCTGCACAAAGAAACAGCAGGCAAAAACCAAATATATATTTCTTATTATAAATCACAATATCACACTATTCAAATCAGAGAAGAAAGAAAAATGAGTATCTTCAGGTATGTACGCACATTTTATACTAGGAAAAGAGATGGTGATGAAGAAAAAGTTAAATCGAATCTACTCCTAGGAATTTTATTTCTTGAGAAAAGCTGATAAAAATCATTTTGCATTCAGCAAACGCCTAACTGTAAAGCCACACGTTATGTTAGGAAGGCACTAGTTTCACCAGGATGAATTAAAATATTTTCTGATATCAAGTAGAAGAGGCAGACAATACAATGCACTCAGTGCTGTGATGGGGTTAAGTACAGAGTCAGTGCTGGGGAGTGGAGACCACCCAGCCAGCTCTGACTGAGAGAGTCAGAAAAGGCTTCCAGAAGATCTTTCTTTCAAACTAAGTCTGAAATTTGTCCAGCAATTTATGACTTTTCCAGGTAGCACTTACAGAATATGCCAAGACAAAAACGAATGACAGCACATGAAATTTTCAGTTGGAGAATCGTGAGAAGTCCAGGGTTTAGAAGTATGTGAGTGGACCAGACAATGAGGGGTTATGTTAGAAGAATAAGGTGTGGTCAGATTGTGAAGACTTGAGGTTGCGTGCCTGAAGAAATTGACTTTTACAAGGTCAGTCATTTCATCCAATAGGCCTCCAGCATCCAATAAGGTGCCCTAATTGGGGCACAGGATGGATTGGAAGACAAAAGCTCTGGCCCCCTCTACCTCACTCCACTTTATCTCTTTTTTGTGTCTCGTTTGCATTCTTAACTTGGAACTAGGACCCAGTTGTTATTTTTTAAGTTTTAAAATCACTCATATAAGCAACTGAGAGCCATAAAAGATCTTTAATTGAAGAAGTTAAATGGCAGTACTTACATTTTAGAAAGCTAATTCTGGCTACAAGGTGGGGGAAAGATGACAGAAAGGAGATATAAAAGCTGGAAAAACCATTCAATTGTTAAAATAGCCCAGACAAGGGAAGGCAAAGTGTCCCAATCAAGGTAGTGATAGTAGGAATGTGAATAGAAGTAGGAAGAAGGAACAGATTTAAAAGATATTTTAGAGGTAGAAATGATAACCATTTACAACTCCTACTACACATGCAGCAGTTTTTGACAGTGTTTGGACAGTCATTAGGAAATCCTGCAAACACTTTTCCCTTCCATTGGTCGATTGGTGTGATTATCAGCTGTTTCACTAATAAAAATATTACCACAGAGAGGTGAGATAAGGGTGTCTTTTAACATTCCAAAGCTTCTAGGTTGATGAAGGTGGCATAGCTTGTTGACTGATGTGATTTTTGTGGGAAGCTGCTTCAAATTTAGGGGATTATGGTTGAACATGGTAAAAGTCACCACTACAGAGTGTTCTTGACATTGGTTCCAGAAGACTGATGTGGTATTTTGTTGTCTCTTTTCTTCTATCTCCTTCATTTTTAAAAAATCTTATTTTAGTTCAACTGTAAGAAAAAAGAATTTTTAAAAAATAAATCGAGTAGTAAATTAAATAAGCCATAGATATGGTTCATTTTGGTATTGCTATTATGTTACACTATCTGATGTAATATCATGTATAAAATACTTTGTTAAGACTGATCCTTGCAGTAAGCTAGCCTTGTAAGTAGGCAGAGTAGATCCCACTGCGATTTAAGACATGATGGTGAGATGCTCAGCCCCTATTTCATATAATCAATATCCAGTCACAATTTACTAGACATTTTAGTTTTATGATAGGTCTTACGATGGGTAGGCACTGAGTGTACAGTGGAATGTAACATGGATGTGATCTTCATCTAGTAGAGCTTTCAATCTTAGCCAGGGATACAAACATTAAACAACTAATTATTCAATTATTTGATCGCTATTGTAATAACTGCTTTGGAAGATTTTTTTAAAAGCTACAAGAGAGTATGGAACAGAGGACTTCACCCAGTCTCCAGTTCATGAGGAAGTAATTTTTGGTTTGTAAGCTGAAGGACGAGTTTCATGAACAGGGAAGAGAAATTCAGGCTGAGTAGATAATTGCAAATCCAGAGCATGAGCACTGAACTGCCAGCAAAAGGTCACTGTGGTTGGAGGGCAGAAAGCAGCAGAGAGGGTGGCTAGATAGATTAGAAAAGCACTATCATGTAGAGGTTGGTAGATAATATTTGTGTTTGAGGTTCCTTAGTGTTAGCCTTAAGTCCAAAGGAATAACATTGATAGAATTTAAACAGGCTGGGGATCAAATGATCAGACATATTTTGACCACTCTGACTTCTTGGTGGAAAATAGATTGGAATGGTAAAGAAGTGGATTAAGGAAGACATCACCAACAATTTTTTTTTTTTTTTTGAGTTGGAGTCTCACTCTGTCGCCCAGACTGGAGTGCAGTGGCCGCTCCCGGCCACCGCAGCCTTGACCTGCTGGGTTCCAGCGATCCTTCCACCTCAGCCTTCCGAGTAGCTGGAACTACAGGTGCGCGCTGCCACACCCGGCTGATTTTTTTATTTATTGTTGAGATGAGGTCTCGCCAAGTTGCCCAGGCCGGTCTCGAACCCGCGGGCTCAGGCAATCCACTCACCTCAGCCTCCCAAAGCACGGAATTACAGGCTGAGCCACCAAGCCCGGCTTTCACCAACAATTTCTAAGTTCCAGAGATTATTGTAACCACAGCAGGTTCTACATAGAACTAGGATTCGTGGTACCAGACAGCAGAGTCTAAAGTGTACCTTGGGGCTCTAAGTTTGATGTCCTGTGCTTTGCATGTTCCAGGCCACTAGACCACACTGCAGTTGTGTTGTCCAGTGCCAAGTGCTGGCTACTGTTTCAAGGTTCCCTTTTGCCCTCTGTCCCCTAGATAGGACTATTCCTTTCTCTAAAACCTTCTTCAATGTCTGCTTAGATTTACCAGGCCCTAAATTACAGAGTTGCTCACCACACACCAGACTGGCCTCCTAGGATGGCAGTGCCTTCCCAAATAGAGCTCCTTTATACCAGTTGCTGCTACTTCAGCTGTTGACTTACTCATTGCTCTCAGCTCTGCCTCAGGTTGGAATCTTTACCGATCCCTCTCCAAGCCTCGCCAAAAATGCCTCTGAGCTGAAGCTGCTGGGGTAAGAAAAATAAGCTACAATAAGTAGCTTACAATGGTGGAGTATCTGTCAAGAAGATCTTCCTTTCGGCAGAAGAAAGCTTTCTTACTCTTATGAGATAGGAAGATAAGACTTTTTTTTTAAATTCCATGGAAAGAACCATTCCAATGCCCTCTAGGCACTGTGCACATGGTTATCAAAAGAATCAGGATTGTGTTTTATGGCAACAAGGATTATAAGCTTTGCAAGCTAAAATTTTTTCTCAAAAATATTTAATTTTTTAGGTTTGTTTGTTTTTAACCAATCTGCATGTCTAACTCTCATGTTCGTCTTGTGTCCTGCAGTAAAAAATGATACACCTCGGTGAAGAGAGATATTGGGAATTAAAAAGTGTTATGAGTCGAGCTACTGGCATTTAATCTGTGGCAGGTGTGCTATTAGATTTAATAAGCATTTCTGGGTACTCGGGGTTTTTTTGTTTTTTTTTTTTCCTTTCCTCATAAAGAAACTGCTAAGCAGTTTGGGCAAAATTTAAATCAAAATATGAAATATAATCCTAGCAGGGCACAACAAATAGTTGCGCACCCTTACCCTTTCTCTGCTCCTGAAACAAAAGTGTTAGAGGAGAAAACTTTTCCTAAATTCACCAGGTTACATTTCTCTTTCTTTTGTTTCCATTTTTTGCTTTTCCAGTCCAGGCAAGATAGGACCTTTCATAGAAATTAATGAGCCTCTCATTACCTAAAACAGAAATCTGAAAAACATTAGTAGATTTCACAATAACAGTTTTTTATATCTGTGTTTGTGTCTCCTTCTTAAATACTGTTTTTCTAAATATAGATTTCTCAGGGTGACCAGAACAAACACAGACTGGGTGAAAAGTATTTCTGCCAAATTGTGAGACTGATGTGAATTAAAGTAGCTGACTTTTAAACCCGTGTTATTGTAATCTGAAGTGTTAAAGTGTGCCCTTCATCTAAGACATGCAAAATATTTTCCAAAACAAGCATCATGTGACATTCAGCAGATTGGGTCAGATTATTATAGCTCTCTAGAGGAGGGAACTTGTCAAGAAGAGATTCTGGGATGTTTTGCTAAAATACTGACTTTTTTTCTTAATGAAGCACAGAATTATCCATTTTTCTATAAATAGATATCAGAAAACCTTCTTAGTTTTGCATTTTATTCTGTCGACCTGATGGCTGTCAAAAACTTCAAAGAATCTTATTTTTTTTTAAGTTGCAAGGGATAGTAAAAAAGAGATATAAGAGTAAATGAGGAAGCTTCAGGTGTTTTTAGTGAGTACCCTTTTATGCTGTTTTGGAATTCCCAATCATACTGTAAACTTGACTAATTTAGCACTTCGTACTCTATCCTCAAATTTGGGATTTTCTTTCTCTTTTCTCCCATGTGCTCTTGTAGCATGTATTTCATAATCCGTAGATTAGTTTAATTTTTCTGCAGTAACAAAAACATCAAAGCACTTTAGACACTTGAGCTGCCAGGTGGAAACCACAACTCCCAGCTCCACCTAAGCAGAAACAAATAAGCCCCCAAAAGAGAGGTGAGTAGTCGCCTCAAAGAGATCCAGTGGCAAAGCCTCTGTGGGAATTATGGAAGAACAATGCTGTTTCTGCTCACTAGGTATGTGAGCACAGTGACAGAGAGACCAACATCTCAGGCTAGAGAAAAACAACTACAGGATCAGAGGCTTCAGCTTCCCAGAGCACATTGGGAAGAGGGAACCAATTGTTCCTTTCAAATATTTTCCAAGAGAACTTCTCATTTAATGATATACCCTCCATTCAATCTGCCTTTTGTCTTCTATTCTTTTTATTTCCTTTGGATTTTTTACATAGATGCTTAAGCCTCTGGCTCTCATAATCTCTCAAACTAAACAGTGATTTTTTTTTTTATTTTGCTTTTTGTACTTAGTAGGTATTCCTAGGCATCTGATAACCTCTAGATATATTTTTTTCTATATCCTCCTACAGACAGTATTATCTACCTAAGTTTTTAAAACCAATGCTGATATTTATTTGTTTCTATAACTTAGGTTCTCCGAATGTTTACTTATTTTATTTTAGTTCTCCATCCAGCTCCATCTACCTCTGTTTTTCTGAACTGAATCAAAGCTCTGACTTGTCTTCCAGTAGATGCTTTGACAAAGGAGATTTCAGAAGACACATCTTTGAAGGATGGATTGGTTAAAAGTTATCTGCTGGCCCAGTTTCTATGAATTGATAGTTCAAACATAGATTACATAAATGGAAGCTTAATTAATATGAAAAATGAAGTAAATATTAGTGAATATTATATTAGTTATATCATAAATATTAGTGAACAAAGATAAGGAAGGACAGTGTATGTATGTGTGTGTTTAATTATCTTGATAATTAACAGAAAACCCATATCTCTGAGTACTTGAGAATGGTAGCTCATTATACCTGGCTTATATAGGAGAGAAACATTTTTCATTCATCTAACCAAGGGAAGTCAAGATTTATGGTGCATTTAAGTGGTCCAATTGAAGAGATAATTTTTAATAAAAAGAACACAAAGATATAATTCAAAAATTAGTAACAAAAATGAATATGTTTGGAAAGAGAAACTAAATCACAACAAAATACTATTTAAAAAAATCAATAAATACATTAACATTAACAGAAAACTAGTAGAATATATATATATATTTTGAGTTGGAGTCTCACAGCCACTACAGCCTCAACCAGCTGGGCTCAGGTGATCCTTCCACCTCAGCCTTCCAAGTAGCTGGAACTACAGACGCACACCAGCACACCCCGCTAGTTTTGGGGATTTATTGTAGAGACGAGGTCTCACCAAGTTGCCCAGGCTAGTCTCGAACCTCTGGACTCGGGCAACTCTATTGCCTTGGCCTCCCAAAATGCTGGGATTACAGGCTGTGCCCGGCCTAACAGAATATTTTAATAGTTGCCCAATAAACCTCACTAATAAACTTTTTCTATTTTTTCGGCTTCATACTCTGAAAAAATATAGAAAATTAATTGTAATACATAAATAATTCAAATACAGTTTTAAATTGTTGCTACATTATATTAAGCTGCATAAATGTATAATCAAACTACTGCTATACTACGTATATTGACTACATTGGTGAATATGTGTAG
Source organism: Carlito syrichta (assembly GCF_000164805.1). NCBI lineage: Eukaryota > Metazoa > Chordata > Mammalia > Primates > Tarsiidae > Carlito > Carlito syrichta. Next base: position 184,508 of record NW_007097940.1, on the reverse strand, counting down.
AAATTTTATTGCTGCAGCATTTTTTTTCAGTCTATATTGCTGCACTGTTAGCAATTGTGTGAGCTATTTCATTTGGAACCACTCAACTTTATAAGGACAAGATATGTCAGATACTTTAAGTGATCTGACAACGACTGTATTCCCAAAATGCCTACACCAGGGGAAATATGAGAAAGGGACAACCTGAGTGAGACAGGCATCTTAACCAATTACAGTCAAAAATCTGCAAATTTGCATATTGGGAGGTGGAGGCAGGAGGATCACTTGATCCCAGGAGTTCAAGACCAGCCTGGGCAACATAACAAGACCTTGTCTCTACAAAAAATAAGAATTGACCAGGTGTGGTATGTGTACCTGTAGTCCCAGCTACTTCGGAGGCTGACACAGAAGTATCACTTGAGCCCAAGATTTGGAGGCTGTGGTAAACTGTGATTATGCCACTGCACTCCAATGTGGGCAATAGAGTGAGACCCTGACTCAAAAAAAAAAAAAAAAAAGTTTGCAAATTTTACCAAGTCATATGGTCATGTGAATACCTTGCCAAGATCCTTCCCTGGGCTTTGGAATGAGCCATGCAAGGAAGAGCTATAAAGTATAAACTCCAGTAGCTTCACAATTTAGTTCTTCTGTGTTTAACTTCATCTTCTTAAATGGAATGGGTTTTTGATTTATCATTAATTTAATTATATATTAACCATAGAAATTAAAGGCATTAATTCTGTATTAACATCGCTAAGCATATTTGTAAAGATATTGAAAAACATAGCAAAGGCCATTGCAGCCATTGCCTTGCTAAGCTTTGGTGTGGCCATGTGCTTTCTGAGCTATGGCCAGGTTATGTTTCCTGGCTTTAGCCCTCTCCCCTACCTTGAGAGGTGAATCTCCTCTTTCTCTCTCAAATTTACTTTCTAAATAAACTATATTTTCCAATCTTAAGAAAAAGAGAGAAGCATAGCAAAAATAATGAAAAGGAATTTCAGTCATATACAAATATAACTGATTTGTGTTATGTCAAATAATGGCTCTCTATCTCTCATGTTGTTCCATCTGCTTCCTATACTTAGCAACAAAAAACTACAGTAATTATTCACTGATCTATCCTGCTTTCCTTAAATATCTCCTCTTCCTATAATTTTGTTATGTAAAGAGTTTGGATTGGAATTTGCCATTAAGACCTCAACTTTCAATTGTGTACTATGCAAGGCCACATCGATTTGGTATGTCAATTATGGTGGGAAAAATAAACAAATAAATATTTTTTAAAAACAAATATTTGTGAAAAAACTAAAATAACTATGAATCAGCTAAAACATCTACAGATAAAATATCTACAGATATAAGAAGTCATAGCCTATAATCCCAGCACTTTGGGAGGCCAAGATGAGAGGATTGCCTAAGCCCAGGGGTTCAAGACCAGCCTAGGCAAGTTGGTGAGCCCTCTTCTCTACAATAAATCAAAAAAATTAGCCAGGCGTAGTAGCATGTGTCAGTAGTTCCAGCTACTTAGAAGTCTGAGGTGGAAGGATCGCCTGAGCTCAGCAGATCAAGGCTGTGATGGCTGTGAGCGTGCCACTGCACTCCAGCCTGAGTGACAGAGCAAGACTGCAACTCAAAAAAAAGTCATCTATTTTCTTAAGCTATCTACTAACTTAAACTTCTCAGTTTTTCCTATTTCTCATTTATTAATTCAGCAAATATTTGCTATACATGGAACCTGTGGTACAGTGCACCAGATAGCCATGATTCAAGAAATCAAACAAATAAACATTATAATGGCAACCTGTGATGTGTGCCATGCAGGAAACATTGTGAGGATAAAATAACAGGAAGACCTGATATATGTTGGGTTTGTATGTTTGCTTGTTTGTTTGCTTTTGAGTCGGAGTTTCACTCTGTCACCCAGGCCATGCTCACAGCTACCACAGCCTCCACCTGCTGGGCTCAGGTGATCCCTTCCACCTCAGCTTTCCAAGTAGCTGGGACTACAAGCATGTGCCACCACTCCCAGCTAATTTGTTTTGTTTGGGTTTTTTTTGAGTTGGAGTGTCACTCCATTGCCCAGGCTAGAGCACAGTGGCATGCTCACCACCACCCCAGCAACGACCTGCTGGGCTCTGGCGATCCTTCCACCTCAGCCTTCCAAGCAGCCAGAACTACAGATGCAGAGCTACCATGCCTGGCTAATTTTTTGATTTGTTGTAGAGATGAGGTCTCACCAAGTTGCCCTGGCTATTTTCGAACCTGTGAGCTCACGCAGTCCCCTCACCTCAGCCTTCCAAACTGCTGGGATTACAGGTTGGAGTTGCCATGCCCAACTTTTTTTAAATTGTAGACACAAGGTCTCGCCATGTTGCCCAGGCTGGTCTTGAACTCCTGGGTTCAGGCAATCCTCTCACCTTGGCCTCCTAAAGTGCTGGGATTACAGGCGTGAGCCACCATACTCGGCCACACTTTGTTTTTTACGGGGGCAAGAGGAGATGGGGAACAGAGACATCTTCCTTGAGAAAATGGTGTTTAATTTGGGCCTGAAGTATGAATTGTTAATACTTCAGGCCCTATTTAATAAGAGGAGGAAACAAGTATTGCTGGTAGAAAGTATAGTATGTGAGAAGATTATATGAAAGCAAGGAGCAAAATTACTCAAAGAACTCCAAAGAAAGCATGTGTGCTTGGAGCACAGTGAGCAAAGAGGGGCCCGGCACAGGATGAAGCTAGAAGTCAGGCAGGTCAGATCATGCAGACCCTTCCAGGCTTTTGGACAATAAGTGATGATTCCAGAGTTTTAAACAAGAAGGAGCACAGTCAGATTTAAACTTAAAAAAAAAATTGTTTTGGTATAGAAACGAGATTGAAAAGTTGAGAGCACTGATATTTCACCATCATTTTTATCACTTAGACAATTAAACCTTGTTCATGTTTTAATATTCATAAAATAACAATGAATGCACATTATTCCCAAAAGGGAGTACCAGCTACAAAAAAAAATGAACCTTATTATATTTCAAAAGAATAACATAGACACACTGGAGGGTGTGGGGCAGGGAGCATGCTTCATTTTAGCATGTTTCACTTTATTGCATTTCACAGATATGCATTCTTTAAAAATAGAAGGTTTGTGGCAACCCTGCATTGAACAAGTCTATCAACACCATTTTTCCAATACCATGTGCTCACTTTGTGGCACATTTTAATGATTCTTGCAATATTTCAAACTTTTTCATGATGTTACTATTCTACCTACCATGGTGATCTGTGATCAGTGACCTTTAATGTTACTGTTGTAACTGTTTTGGTGCACCATGAACTGCGTCCATTATTAAATGGTGAGATCAGTCAATGTTGTGTATGTGTTTGACAGCCCCAATGACCAGCCATTCCACATTTCTTTTCATCTCTTTGGACATCCCTATTCCCTTAGACACAACAATATTGAAATTACGCCAAGTAGTAACCCTGCAATGGCCTCCAAGAAGAAGAGTCCCACATCTTTCACTTTAAGTCAAAAGCTGGAAATGATTGAGCTTAGGGAGGAAGGAATGTGGAAAGCTACGATGGCCAAAGCTAAGCCTTTTGCACCAAAGATTTAGCCAAGGTGGGAATGCAAAGGAAAAGTTCCTGAAGAGAATTAAAAGTACTACTCCAGTGAACATATAAGTGATAAGGAAGAGAAACAGCCTTGTTACTCATGTAGAGAAAGTCTGAGTAGCTTGGAGACAAGATCAAACCAGCCACAACATTCTCTTAAACCACAGCCTAATCTAGGGCAAGGCCCTAATTCTCTTCAATTTTGTGAAAGCTGAGAAAGATGAGGAAGCTTCAAAAGAAAAGAAGCCATCTCCATAACATAATAGTGCAACGTGAAACAGTAAGTGATGATGGAGAAGATGCAGCAAGTTATCCAGAGCTAAGATAATTGATGAAGGTGTCTGCACTGAGCAACAGATTTTCAATGTAGATGAAACAGTCTTCTGTTGGAAGAAGTTGCCATCTAGAACTTTTGTAGTTAGAGAGGAAAGTCAGTGCCTGGCTTCAAAACTTCAAAGGACAGGCTGACTCTCTTATTAGGAGCTTATGCAGCTGGTGACTTTAAGTTGATGCCAAGGTTTATATATCATTCTGAAAACCCTAGGACCTTGAAGAATTTCACCAAATCCACTCTGTCTGTGCTCTATAAATGGAACAACAAAGTCTAGATGACAGCAGCACATCTGTTTCTTTCTTTCTTTCTTTTTTGAGTAGAAGTCTCAATCTGTCACCCAGGCTAGAGTGCAGTGGCACACTCTTGGCCACCGCAGCCTTGACCTGTTGGGGTCAGGTGATCCTTCTGACTCAGCCTTCCAAGTAGCTGGAACTACAGGCACACGACCACACCTGGCTTATTTTTTGATTTATTATAGAGACAAGGTCTCACGAAGTTGCCCAGGCTGGTCTTGAACCCCTGAGCTCAGGCAATTGTCTCATCTCAGTTTCCCAAAGTGCTGGGATTACCGTCTTGAGCCACTGCACCCGGCCAGCACATCTGTTTAAAGCATGGTTTACTGAGTATTTTAAACTCACTGTTGAGACCTACTGCTCAGAAAAAAAGACCTCTTTCAAATATTACTGTTCATTGACAATGCACCTGGTTACCCAAGAGCTTTCATGTAGACATACAAGGAGATTAATATTGTTTCCATGCCTACTAACCCAACATCCATTCTGCAGCCCATAGGTCAAGGAGTCACTGCAACTTTCATGTCTTATTATTTAAGAACATTTCCAGTCAGACACAGTGGCACATGCCTATAATCCTAACACTCTGCGAGGCCAAGGCAAGAAGACTGAGGGCAGGAGTTCAAGACCAGCCTAGGTAACATAACAAGACCTCATCTCTAAAAAGATCGGAAAATTAGTTGGGCATGGTGACGTATGCCTGTATTCTCAGCTTCTTGGGAGTCTGAGACAGAAGAATTGCCTAAGTCCAGAAAGTAAAGGCTGAAGTGAGCCATGATTTTACCATAGCCCTCCAACTTAGGTGACAGAGTGAGACTCTGATGGAAGGATGGAAGGAAGGAAGGAAGGAAGGAAGGAAGGAAGGAAGGAAGGAAAGAAGGAAAGAAAGAAAGAGAAAGAGAAAGAAAGAGGGAGGGTGGGAAGAGGCTTCATAAAGCTATATTTTTGAGAGTTAGTGATTCCTTGAACAGATCTAGGCAAAGTATATTGAAAATCCTTTGGAAAAGATTCATTATTCTAGGATGCCATTAAGAATATTTGTGATTCAAGGGAGGAGGTCAAAATATCAATATTAAAAAGAGTTTGAAAGAAGTTGATCCCAACCCTCATGGATGAGTTTGAGGGATTCAAGACTTCAGCAGAGGAAAGAACTGCAGATGCCAGCATTCAAAATGGAGCTTGAAGATGGGACTGAAATGTTTCAATCTCATGATCAAACTTAGATGAAGAGTTGTTTCTCATGAATGAGCAAAGAAAGTGGTTGTTTGTTTCGAGACAGAGTCTTGCTCTGTCGCCTAGGCTGGAATGCAGTGGGGCAGTCACGACTCCTCGCAGCCTCGCACTCCTGGGTCAAGTGGTCCTTCTGCCTTGGTCTCCCAAAGTGCAGGGATTATAGACATAAGTCACCATACCTGGCCAAAGAAAAAATGGTTTCTTGAGACAGAATCTATTCCTAGTGAAGATGTTGTAGAGACATTGTTGAAATAGCAACAAAGGATTTAAAAGATTACATAAACCTATTTGATAAAGCAGCAGCAGGATGTTTTCCATTCCTGAAAAGAAGAGTCAATTGATACAGCAAACTTTATTGTTATCTTATTTTAAGAAATTGCCATAGCCACCCCAACCTTCAAAAACCACCACCCTGATCAGTCAGCAGCCTTCCATATCAAGGCAAGACCCTTCACCAGTACAAAGCTATGACTTGCTGAAGGCTTAGATGATTGCTAGGATTTTTAAGCAATAAAGTATTTCTCAACGAAGCATTTGCATTTTTTAGATATAATGCTATCACACACTTAATAGACTGCAGTATAGGTGAAAACATAACTTTTTCTATGCACTGGGAAACCAAAAACTCTGTGTGACTCATTTTATTGCAATATTTGTTTTATTGTGGTTGTTTGGAACCAAACCTGCAATATCACCAAGATACACTTGTGACTTTTGAACACACTAATTTTATTATAAAGACAATAACCTGTAATTAGATGTTCAACAGATGATTTTTAATATATATATATTTATGAAGAGAGAGAAATAGATAAAGGGTGTAGATGTGTGTATTAATAAGCATATGTATGTGCACTGGTCACTGAGAAATCCTAGAAGTAGTCACCTCCTGAAAGCAATGAAAACATGCCTAGATTTTAGCTTCTAAATTTTCACTAAAAAGAATCAAAACTCTTTGGAGAAATGACTGATCCCAGACTGGGGCACAGAAAGTAGGAGATGAACCATCTTATTGTGGCAGAAAGTAAAGATTTCAAAAATTATGAAGCTGTCAAAAAAACAAACACAGGCGCTCTTTCGAAAATGTCTTACATGGCCAAATCTAAAATAATTTCAGCAGGAAAATAATTAAAATAATTAATAAGAATGCACAAATTCATGCTAATATAGAAAACACAGGAAGGAAGGGGAGGGAAGGAAGGGAGACAAGGGGAAGAAAAGAAAAGTTTTTATATAACAAATATAATAATTGATTTAGGCAAAAGTCATCAATAGATACTTAAACTAGTATTTACCCAGGAGAAATATAAACATGTCCATATGAAGACTTGTCCATAAATGTTCATAGAAATTTCATTTATGGCAGCTGGCCACTTTCCACTACCTTAATTGAACAGAACTCTAGTTCAAGTCACATCAACTCTAGCTTTAATTGTTGTATTTCCCTACTTCTGTTTTGTCCCCAGGCCCAACAGTGTAATCTCAAAATAGCAGCTAGAAGATCTTTTAAAGTCTTAAGTCCTATATGAGCACTTGCACGCTCTGATCTGCCCCACCGTCCCCACCCACCCCATCTATCTGACATCATCACCTGCCACACTTCTTATTACTGTGTCCCAGCCATAGGATATCCTTGCTTTTCCTCAAACACATCAAGCATGCTGCTTCCTTGTGGATTTTACACTTGCTGTTTCTTCTGTCTGGACACTCCTTGCCCAAATATCCCTTGCTTCTTGAAAGTTTCTGCTCACATGCTATCTTCTCACTGGGAATTATCTTGGACAATCCTATATGAAATAAATGAAATCACTTCAACTGTGCACGATAGCTCACATTTGTAATCCCAGCACTTTGAGAGGCAGACACAAGAGGATTGGCTGAGCTCAGGGTTAAGACCAGCCTGAGCAACATGGTGAGGCCTCGTCTCTACAATAAATCATAAAATTAGCCGAGCATGGTGGTGCATGCTTGTGGTTCCAGCTACTTGGAAGGCTGAGACGGAAGGATTACCTGAGCCCAGCAGGTCAAGGCTGCAGTGGCCGTGAGTATGCCACTGCATTCCAGCCTGGGTGACAGAGTGAGACTGACTCAAAAAAAAAAAAAAAAGAAAGAAAGACACCTCTAGCCTCTCACCACCACTATCACTCCTCTTTTCCTTTTTCAATTTACTTTTCTCTGCAGTACTCCTCACCATTTAACATGCTATACATGTACTTATTTCTATATTGTCTATACGGTCTCACCACCATTACAATATAAGCTCCATGAGAATAAGAAATTTACTTTATTGCTGTATCCCACAGGAACTAGAGCAGTACCTGGCATATGGACATTCAATTAATTCTTGTTGATTGAATGCATTAATATTATAAGCGCATTATCTTTCATCTTTTGTTTGATTGACGTCTATAAATTGGAAAAAAGTTTTCTGACACATTAGAAGAAATTTTAAATGAGGACTCTTTACATTAAATTTATTTTGTTCCATATTTTAATGTGCTTTGCTTTAACATGACTTGTCATTGTCCTCTCTCTTCCCTCCTCCTATTAGTCCATTTAATTTTAAATATGACCATACTCTCTGATTCATATCCTTGTGCTGCTCCAGTGTTATGCTATTTTTCTATTTCATTTCTCAAGGTCTGTACTACTTGAGGAAGGGAAGAGGGGTCAGATGTAGTGCTCAGAATGTACAGTAGGAATTTTCCTAGTGATTTGAGGAGGAACCAACAATTAAAAGATAGAGGAAAGAAGGAAAGAAAAGAAAAATGACTCTTCCTGGCAGTACTATTTTCTTAACCCTGATTCTTTGGTCACTTGGCTAGAACATGGCATTTTATAGCTGCTGCTTTTATAATATCCTTCTACATTATCATGGTGTTTGAAAGGCATAATTTGATCACCTGAAGTTTATTGTTAAGGATGCATAGTAGTTATCACACTGTATAACTGAATAATAGAGCAGGAATTTGCCCAAAAGAGCTGCACTCTTGCTTAGTCTCCATTCTCTGATTGCATACCACTGGTCATTCCCGATACTTAAGTTTCTTGGCTATAGCATCATTTTCTCACTTGGTCCTGCTGAGTAACCTAGCTGCTTGCAGAGAGAAAGCTGCCTCTGGAGTTGCTGAGATGGCTTGATGCTTAAAGACACATTAATATGACTTATGTGAAGGACATGAAATAACTTGAAAATTAAGAATAAAAATAAGAATAAATCCTGAGAAGAGGTATTTGAAAACTCTTAGAAACATAAAGGAAGCAAATCTAAAATTATAGAAGGAATATTTTGATCTTCCAACTGGGAACAGAGATAAAGGAAGGGAAAAGAAGAATGCTCGATGGCAAAAGAACTCACCTTCAGTTTGTTATCTCCTCTGCTTAGAATGGACAAGGTTGGAATTAAATAGATAATGCTGACAGAAATCACTTCACTGGTATATATCTTTTATATCAAACTCACTGCAAGTGAAGATATTCCAACAGCTCATGTTCAGTCTCCCCCAGCTTTGAGGAACCTCACCAAACTACCATATAGCCCTCTTCTATGCTTCATGACCTAAATACCACAACTGTTACTGCTTCCTGAAATGGGTCATAACACTGCATATTCCAAGACTACAAAATGAGGTGTCAGAACCCAACAGATGTTTGCCACAGATGCTTTTAATCCTAAATTACCATTTCACACAAAATCCTATAAGCTACTCTTGTACTGATAGATCATCCTGAAAGATATCTGACCCCTCTCCTGAGTACCAGAAGGAAAACTCACTACTTCTTCCCTTTGATTCTCTTCCCTTTTCACTACACAGACATAATGAAGACATCTGCCTGACAATATTCAACTTGTCAAATTAGACAAGAAACAGCCAAATTTGCCTTCTCATCTGCACAAAAAAAAGGAATCCAAAGAAAAGATGTCAGAAATATATATGCTTTATCTTGCCCTCAGCCCATTCCTTGATAATTATAAAAAGAATGATGGATGCTGAATGATTTTACTTTTCTCTTAATTTTGATGTTCCCTTATGAAAAATGAATCTTTATTACTATTGAAACCCATGAGCAGCATGCATAAAATGATTTTGAAGAGAAGAGAAATTGCTTAAGAGAAGAATAGAAAGTAAAAAATTGTGGGTTTTTTTCACCTGTTTGAATGCTTGATCCAACATGCAGAAAACCCTAGCTCTTAGAAAGGAGAAAGAACAGTAAAGAGAGAGAGAAAAAAAAGAAACAGGTTCCCTAAAAGGTTTGAAAAGCCATTCTAAGTTTCCACAAAATACTCAAGCTATAGATGACGTACATAAGATGCTGACACACCCACAACTATTTCTCCCATGTAGCTTCTCTTATCTTTTTCTCCAATTCAAATTTATTCCCTCTCCTCTCTCTTCCTTTCAACATCTCAACAGTAGCCCTATATATAATATAAAAGACAATGAAAAAACAGAGACCATCTTATTCCCAAGTAATTCACTTGGGAATTACTTGTCTACGTACACTATTATAAATTCTTATTGGTAAACATATTATTATTTAGAATTATTTCCCATGACAAGTACTTAATAGATATTATTTGATTGACTCACAAGGTTCTCTTTAGACTCTCCTTCCCTATGATTTTTCAGCTAGTAAATAATTCAGTCTGAAAATACTAGTCCTTTAGTGAATGCTGGTCTTTACTGGCTGCACAATCCATTCACCTTCCACTGATTTCCTTTTGGGAAAATGCCTCTTTCTCATTGTATGTGGTCATAGCGAGAGGGCAATTGTCTGTCTTTGGAAACCAAGGGTTTCAGATCATTTTCTGGTAGACTCAAGGTTCACATGTGTGACTTAACCTCAACCAATCAGTTCTCTCTCTTAGGACTATGAATACTGAGTGAATGATGCAACAATGAAGAAAACATTGTAGAGATTATTTCATTTCAGCGGCAATATAAGAGGTGTGCTAGTCAGGCTTGCTTGCTTGCTTGCTTGCTTGCTTGATGTTTGCCATGAGATGGTTCTGTTCTTCCTCCTTCTCTAAGTCCTCATTTGTGCTTCTCTTCCCAAGCCTTGCCTTGCAGCCTCCAGCCTGTTATCCCTAGCTACCCATCCTTATCCCTGTCACAACAGTCTTAAATAAATTTGCTCTTGTTTACGGTAACAGTAGTCAGTTTCTGTAGAATACTCTGGAGAGGAAAGTAAAACTCCAAAAGATTAATTTGCAAACTATTTTTTATTTTAATGTGGAAAATTTGATTGGGTGTTTGCTACATGGAGAAATAGACCACACAGCTTGTAAAGAAACATATTTTAAATCTGTTTTCTCTTTTAAATAATTTTCAGTATGTTCTGGAGACGTAGCTAAATTTTAAAAGAAAAAGGGATAGTTAGCGATGTGAGAGACTGTCCTTCCACTTTAAGACAGAGTTAGGGAGAAGGATATTAATAGATAAAGCCAAGGATTTTAAACCAGACATAATGTGAAGACTGAAAAATTCTAAAATCTCTCTAGATTAGGGAGAGTGTTGGATAAAAGACTGAATGATCAGAGTAATGGCAGTGGAGTGAGTGGATATGACAAGCGGTCCTGTCATCAATAGCCCCAATTAATACTCTTGTTGACAGGCAGCTGAGTCATGAAATGTGAGAACTGTGAGTAGAGAGAACCCCATGGGTGAGAGAAGATAACACCAGAAAACCAAATTGTACACTCATCGACAAAGCTGGACAATGGCTCCATTTGGTTAATACTAGTTATTAGTTGTACTGATAAACTTCACTATGTCTTACTAGTTTTATTAGGAAATTACATAAATATATATATACATACATAAATATGCACATATATATGTGTGTGTGTATATATATATATATATCTACCACTTCAAATTTTTTTGAGTCGGGGGTCTCACCCTCTTGCCCAGGCTGGAGTGCAGTGGCACGATCACAGCTAACCACAGTCTCTAACTCCTGGGCTCAGGCAATCCTCCCTCCTCAGTCTCCTGAGAAGCTCGGACTACAGGCGTGCACATAACACCTGGCTAATTTTTTGTTTGTTTGTTTGTTTGTTTTGAGTTGGAGTCACTCCGTCGCCCAGGCTGGAGTGCAATGGCAAACCCATGGCCACCCCAATATCGACCTGCTGGGCTCCAGCAATCCTTCTGCCTCAGCCTTCCAAGTAGCTGGAACTACAGGTGCGCGCTACCATGCCCAGCTAATTTTTTTTTTTTATTGTAGAGACAAGGTCTCACTAAGTTGCCAAGGCTGGCCTCGAACCTGTGGGCTCAGGCAATCCACACACCTCGGCCTCCCAAAGTGCTGGGACTACAGGCTGAGCCACCAAGACCAACCTGTTTGGGTTTTTTTTTTTTTTTTTTTTTTGTAGAGACAGGCTCTTACTGTGTTGCCTAGCTTGGACTCAAACTCTTGGGCCCAAGCAATCTTCCTGCCTCGGCCTCTTAAAGTGCTGACATTACAGGCGTAAGCCACCATACTCTACCTACTTTAATTTTTTTGATATTATAGAAAAATACCCTCAAAGATGAGGAATTCTATATTATAGTAAGTTATACCACAGACAACACCGAGCTTGAACTGAATGGTATGTGTGTGTTTTGAGCCTAAGTATCCAGAAAAGTAAGAGGGAAGAATGAATGGAATTATAAGCCTGAATTGCCTGATTCAAGATTCATGCTGGAGAGAAATAAAAACCAACATAAAGACTATAGTTAAGACTCTAAGAAATGATGCATGCTTAAGGAGTATTGGAAAGGGAGAGTCAAGAAAAATGCTTCACACGTCAGAGAAATTGCTGATAAAGAAAAGTCCTTCAGGTGGGGTTTATGCAAAAATACATTATTACAGCATCAACAAAGTTTTTCTGATTTTCAGTTAAATATATTCATCGCTAGATTTGGTGATATACTAAAAAGCATTTGGAAGATACCAAAGATCTATTTTGACTTTTTATCACAGTATAATTATTTCTGGAGAACATGTACATCTATTTTAGTGGCAAAAATTACAATTAGGAACATGGAGACCTTGCTACCACCAAAAAAATGTGTATTCAACCAGTATCAATGGAATAAGAAGGGGTGAGTCCAAAGTTAATCCTAAGCATAGTTCTACATATTTATGATTTATTTCATTATTCTACATGGCAAAGAAAAGTACTTTGGAGTCAATCAAGCTTGTTTGAGCTCAGAGCTTAAGTCAGCTACTTTCTAGGTGTGTGACCTCAGACAGTCACTTAATCTCTTCAAGCTTCAGTACCTTCATCTATAAAATGAAGCAAATGGTATCTACTTTAGTGAGGGTTGCATTTGATAGTGTTCTATAAATACAGCTGATAATATGCAAACAATTTAATACTGGGGTTGTTTTTTTAACATCTGTACCATCTAGTAAAATTTCAGAAGCTCCAACTTACTGTTTGCCTTCTTTTCTTGTCCCTGTCACTATCAACCCCCTTCCCCATACTTCGATTCAAACTCAAACTTTCCATTTTAGATTAAATCCTTTGACTAAATATTGTCCTGGTTTTAAATGTCAGAAATACTGAGAAATAACACAATAGGTTTGTCAATCAGTTATACCTCAGTGGATGCATTCATTAAATCTTTGACTGGGAGTATATTTTAATGAGGGTAAAAAGTCCCTGAAAACTCTGAACCTATTTGAATGATGGCATAAATGCACCGTCCTGAGAAGGAAAAAGGAGCAAAAAGAGGAACCTGGAAGCACAAAAACAAAGTTTATCTTCTTTATATTTATCTCTTAGAGTCTAACTTAAGACAGTTTAGAAAATGTTTCAGGCAGGATGGAGAGGAAAAAAACGATCTGTTCAATATTCAACAATTATGACTTTCTAAAGTGCCGTAAGGGTAAAATACAAAAGTTTTTATTAAAATTCAGGCATTTATAATGCATTTTTATTTATATATAGCCTATATTCCCAGAGCTCTTGGGACTTGGCAGACACATTACAATTCAACCTCAATTTATCTTCACGAGTGTGTCACTAAAGTGTGTAAGGAGTAGGTATAACTCTATTATCTCCAGATTACAGATATAGAAACGAAAGCAGAGACAGATAAAGCAATTTATCTGTGGCCTCACTCCACATAAGTGGTTGAGCAGGAAACAGAATCAGTCATGTAATAGATACCTTTTCTGTCAGATAAGGATACCAGCGTCCCATCACCGCCTTTTCTGAACTCTTCGTACAGACTGATGGGAGGCTGGGAAGGTGGAAGATTGGAGGGTCCTATTCAGAGAAATAAAAACGAACAGTTCAGTTTCTGACAGATCATTGTAGATATGGTTGCGGTGGGTTTGGTGGCTGTTAGGTGAGCCAGAAGTTGAGGGTAGTCAGAGCAGCTTTCTGTCCAGTAAATGAACATCTGAGTACTACAAAGTCTGCAGGACCCCTCCTCCGCTGCCCCTCTCACCAGTCCTTCCTTTAGCCAGCTTCAACCCCAGGACTGCTGAGCCACTTCTCCTGAATGGGTCCTGAATCCTAACCTAGTCCCCCCACCAAATCAGAATACTTGCACCCACCCTATAAGGTAAAATTGAGGGGTACAAAAGCCTGTCAGGGGCCAAATTCTCAAGCAAGGCTTTCGCTTGTTTTTTCCATCAGTTATTTTCATTTCAAAGGTCATTGTTTAGAAGAAAACATAGGAAAACCTGGCATGGGTATTTTCACCTAAGAATAATAAATGAGTGCTCATTCATTATTTTTGTTTATAAAAATCTGCTTCCCTGTTTCTTGAGCAAAAATGAAATGAAGCAATAGAATTAATTACTAAAACTGAAGGTTAAAGCTAATTCACTTTAGGAAAAGATATAAAGAGATGTGTAGAGCCTTAAATGAAAGTCTTTCTTATTGCTTATGGTTGTGACAAACTTGAATTTAAATGAAAAAAACTGGATTCAAAAATCTGTGAATGGCTTAGATACAAACACCTCACTCTGCCATTTACGGCAAACCAACATAATGTCCCATTCTAGTTTAACAGCCTCCTTTTTCCTGTTTCCCTAAATGGACCTCACAATATAATTAAATGATATTATTTCCTTTCCCAAGATGTGTTTTACACTTTACTATCTATGCCTTGTATGTTATCTCTACTGCTTAAAATGTACTCCCCCTCTATCCCAATGAATACAGATAAAAGATTATATTCAACAGGAAGGTATAACAATTCTAAATTTATATATATCTACTTAGATGCCCTCAAAAAATGTAGAGCAAAAATATATGAGAACTACAAAGAGAAATATAGAAACATAAAAATGAAAGAGGGAGATTTTTTACACAACTCTCACTAACCAAGAGAATAAGACAAAGAATCAGTAAGGATATAGAAGATTTGACTGGCACAGCCTTTTCCAATACACATAGAATACAGTATTTATAAAAATTGAGCTATCAAGGAGTTAGAAAAAGAACAGAAAATTAAATCACAAAATATTAAATCTAAGAACAGAAATTAGCCTCTGTTATATAGTCTTGTGTTCTTTTTATTGTTGTTTTGATTTTAACAACTCTTTCAAAATATAAAAACCATGTTTAGCTCGCTGGCCCAAACAAAAACAGGCCATGGGCCAGATTTGGCCTGAGAACTACGGTTCGTCAATTTCTGCATAGATCATGCAGACATTAAAATGATCATAAGAAGATTTTTTTTTAACTTCATGCCAATAGATTTTAAAATTTAGATGACATGGACAAAACCACAAGCGACCAAAACTAACACAAGAATAGAAAATCTAAATGATCTATTGAAGAAACTGGATTCTCAATTTAATTCCTTCTCTCAGAGAAAACAGGTCCAGATGGCTTTGATGGTAAATTCTACCAAATATTTCAACAGACTTTTCCAAGAGAACCACATATGAGGAACTATTTCCCATTATTTTTGAGGTTTTATCATAACCTTGATATCAAAACATGGCAAAAACATTATGAGAAAGAAAAAGGTCAAGTCAATATCACTCAGAATGCAAGCTGAAAAATCTTCAACAAAATATTAACAAGTCAAATTTAGCAAAATATAAAAATCTGAGTTCATTCCAGAAGTGCAAGATTGGCTGAAGATTCAAAACTCAATCAATGCAATTTACCTCATAAATGGAAAAGAAAAAATTTTTATGACCATCTAAATAAATGGATAAAATTCAAAATCTACTTATAATATTATCAGCAAACTAGGAATAGAAGGGAATTTCACTATTTTGATGAGAGTATCAAAAAGAAACATCCAGTAAGAACTATGCTTAGTGGTGAAAGCTTTCTTATTGAGATCTGGAACAAAACAAGTATGTCTGTAGTTACCATTCCCTTTCAACATTAAAGTGAAGTTCCCAGTCAGTGCAGAAAGGAGCAAAGCTAACATGGGGAAAACAAAAGGAAAGGAAATGGGAAAGAGAGGAAAAGATTAGAAAGGAAGAAATATGAAATAAAACTCAGATGATATTTACATGTGTTCATAGAAATTCCAAAAGAATGACAGATAATTAACATTAACAAGAGAGTTCAGCAAGGTTGCTACATTAAATAAATAAATAAATAAATTCCTTTTCCTGCCCCAGGTCATGAAGAATATTTTTCTGTTATCTTCTAGAATTTCCAGAAGCTCCTAAATGTTAAGTTTACACCAGCGACAAACAGAAAATAAATCTTTTAAATAATACCACTATTATAGAACCAAAAATATCAAACTGATACAACTTTTTCTAGTTTTGGCGGGATCAGAGTTCCCAAGTTGCAGTTTACCGGAGCTGCAATGCCAGCCTGAGAGCCACAAGTTGGCTGAGGACACAATGGTGTCCCGAGAGGGCAATGCCAAAGAACTCGCAGAGGCAAACGGCCACGGAGCCCCACAGAGTGTTACCACTCTCTCAACCCAGCAGGCCGGCCGGCTAAACCCCCAAGGAGTGTTTATAGCTGGCGAGGGGCGCCCCCTAGCGTTTACAGCTCTTCCAGTTCTGTAGGTTCCGGGTTCTTGTCTCACGCCGGAGGGAAAATAAGGAGTGCAACCCCCCCGAGAGTATGCAAGCCAGAGTTTATTAGATGACACAAAGCTCTAAGACAGTAAGAAGAAACCGGAAAGTAGGTTGAGGGCCATGCGACAGGAGGTCAGGGGTTTATATCATCTTGAGAGCTTGCTGATTGGTTAGCAGGACAGGCTTGCTGATTGGTTAGCAGGACAGGCACCAATCAGAAAGAAGTGTGGGAAAGGGGACGTCCAAGGACCAGGGAATAGGTGTTGTCAATCCAGTTCATGGGACTTGCAGTGGAAAATTTTACCCGAAACCACCCTAATCTGCCTGCCCATCCAGTTTTTTCCTTCACTCCTCTCTCAAAATCTAACAAAAGACATACAAGATCTCTATGCAGAAAACTATAAAACATTATTGAGAGACATGAAAAATGCTAAAACAAAAAGAAAGACATACCATGTTCATGAATGTGAAAACTCAGTTATGGAACAATATCGTTTCTTCAAACTATTCTATAGATTCAATGCAATCCCAGGTAAAATCCCAACCCAGTTTAAAAAATTTTTATATGTCTGTGCTTATATATATGATGTGTGTGTTTATGTGTATGTGTTTATTGTTGGAATTGGAAAAGCTTATCTTAAATTGAAAATGTATTAATGTAGTGAGTCAGTCTGACTCCAAAATGGAAATATATGGAAATTCAATATACTAAGAATGATGAGGGTACCTTGAAGAAGTACAAGATGAGAAGACTTTATAGGATATTGATATACCCTTAATGTGACAATATTTGAGACAATATGGTATTGATGAAAGGACAGACAAATAAAACAATGAAATAAAAGTAAAATTCCAGGAATAGGCCTACGCATATCTAGATTCCTGAATTATGACTAACATAGCACTTCAGAACAGTAAGGAAACCATAACTTTACACTAAATGTTGCTGATAACATTAGCTATCCCCAGAGAGAAACAAAATAGCAGACCTTGAACCCAATCACACACCATTCAGAAAAAACAACACCAGATGGATTGCAAATTTAATTTTGAAAACAAAGAAAAACTCTGAAGCTTTAGGAAGATAAATTAGTAGAATTTCTTCATGGCCTAGGAAGGGCAGGAAAAGACTTCATGAACAGGATACCAAAAGTATAATCATAAAAAAAGAATGATAAACTTTACTACAGTAAGTTTATTGAGGCATCAATAGGAGAATAAAAAGAAGCCAAAGAGTAGGATATAAACAGCACTATAAATCAATAATAATAACAAAGGCTAACAACCAAATAGAAAAATGGACAAGAGACTTGAACAGCCACTTCACAAAAGTTGAAATCCAAATAGTCAATGAATATATGAACATATGAAAGGTACTCAACTCAGAGGTTATTATAAGCTCAGGGGAAATATAAACTAAAATTAAATGAGATATCACTACAAACCCATTAGTATCACTAAAATTTAAGACCAATCACTGAGGCAAACATAGAACAACAGGAACTCACATTCGCAGTTCATTGGCATGTAAAATTAGTACAGTCTGCTTAGAAAAGAGTTTGGCAGTCTCTACAGAGTTGAACACAAACACACTCTAGGATCCAGCACTTACAACTCTTAGGAAGAGATACAACAGAAATATGTGTACCAAGAGACATGCAGAACGTTCTTTTTCTTTTTTTTTAATTTGAGTTGTAGTCTCACTCCGTTCCCCAAGCTGGAGTGGTGCAGTGGCATGCTCACGACCACCGCAGCCTCAACCTGCTGAGCTCAGGCGATCCTTCTGTCTCAGCCTTCCAAGTAGCCAGGACTACAGGCACACGCTACCACGACTGGCTAAGTTTTGATTTATTGTAGAGACAAAGACTCGCCAAGTTGCCCAGGCTGGTCTTGAACCCGCGGACTCAGGCAATCCACCCGCCTCGACCACCCAAAGTGCTGGGATTACTGGCTGAGCCACCAAGCCCCGCCCAGAGTGTTCTTAACAGTATTGTTCCGTTTTGCCTGGAACTGAAAATACTCAAATGCCCATTAACAGTAAAATGGAGGAATGAATTCTAGGTATATTTCTATAATGGAAGATTGTAAAACAGTTATAATTTAAAACTGCAGTTAAAATCAAAACCTGGGTGAATTTCACATGTATGTTAAGCAAAAGAAGCCAGTTAGGAGCGCATTTGTATTGCATCATTTCATTTACTATAAAATTCAAAACAGACAAAACCACACTGTAGAGTTTGGAAACATGTGCTTAGTGAGGTAAATCTATAAAGCAAGCAAGGAAATGATTATGATGACAGCCAAGGGAAAATGAGGGAACTTGGGCAGGGCTTCTGGGGTGATGGCAAGATTTTATTTCTTGATCTTGGTGGTAGTCACATAAGTGTTTGCTTTGTGAATAATCATTCGGCCACACATTTCTGTTTTATACATTTTGTATATGTTTTAATTTCAAATTTAAAAGTTTTTTTTAAAAAAACAAACCTTCAACATGAACCAGTTGATGGTGTCCAATGACACTGCTCCTTGCAGCAAATGCCTGTTAAATTCAGCCCTAACCTTTGTATCGGGCCTTAAATAATCTTATATTAAAGTCCAAACAGAACAGCAATCTTTACTTTTCATCTCACTGATTTAAATGAAAGGTTTTAGAGTCTTCTTGTTATGCAAGGTGAATTGTAAGGATTTTCAGAAAAGAAAGAACAGCAAACATTTCAAACCACATGTAGTTTTAATGAAAACTCTCCTAGTAGAATAAAAATTATCATTAGCTGGTCTGTCTCCGTCCCTTCTTCCATAGGAGTGTTCTGCTTTCCTTAGGAGAACTGTCAAGGTATAAACATTCTCAAAACCCATGAGAGATTCAGCAGCAAAGATCCTCACCCTGTGCAGCAGCCCATCACAGGAAGGAGAAATGGAGCCCAGTGAATTATCTCTTTACCACTGAGCTGTCTGCCCCCTAAGA
Source organism: Carlito syrichta (assembly GCF_000164805.1). Classification (NCBI taxonomy): domain Eukaryota; kingdom Metazoa; phylum Chordata; class Mammalia; order Primates; family Tarsiidae; genus Carlito; species Carlito syrichta. Next base: position 165,094 of record NW_007097940.1, on the reverse strand, counting down.
CAGGCATTTAATATGTTGGCTTTGGCAATCCTCACTTCTCATCATTCCAATTAAGCTATTAAAATTAAGGTAGAGTGCTTAAAGCTAAAATGTTGTAGTAGATGTCCTTGAAGGGGTCAGAAATCTACACCCTGACTTCTTAGCAAGATGTTTTCCCAGATTGTCAACCTTAGAAAGAAAAAGGTCTAAAGTTCACGCCTATATTCTTGTAGCTTCATTGGTTTCCTCAATTTCTATCCCACCAGATGAATGTTTACCCTCTCAATGTTTAAAGAAAAAACTCTATTTGATATGAGAGGATACAAGTTTACATTTAAAAATCTTCTCCACTCACCTTCATCCTCTCCCAACCAAACCTCAACTTTTCCTTGATCAAAATCTCAAAACTAGTATCTATGGACAAGGACACATACCTACAGCAAGAGAAATCCAATGGGAATTGTAATGCACTCAAAGCAGTTGAGTTAAAAGTCACTTATTTTATAAAGAAGAGGCAACAATCTTTCTCATACCAGAGTACATTGGTTTCTTGAATGAAGCTCAGTAGTCAAGACTGGTGGAGAAAGGCCCATTTCTGATTATTAAAAAGGGTTTCTAAATTCCAGGGTAAGTAGGAGAGAAACTCCTTAATGAAGATATTTTTTAGACAAGAGCAACCCCCCAAGGGAAACAATTTGAAGTGACATCGTTTGAGACATTTAAATTATAGTGGATAAAGCACTCAAACCCTCCACGAAGAAACACTCTTTGTAGAACTCATGGGAAAATTACTAGGATTTATAATAGGCCTTTTCTATGAGGAAGTAAGCCTAGGAGGCAGACCCGCTGTTGAATAAGTGTTATTTTAAATGGAGTATGGCCGTATTGTAACTCAGTTCCTTCTTCTGTGGAGAAGAACATGAATGGGTAGGTTAGTCAAAAAAATTAATAGATTTTTTTTGAAAGCAGATTTCTTCACAATGCCTACCTAATTATGTGGGATTTTCCTCAAGAACGGCATGCTTCAATGCTTGTTTTCTTTCAACTATTTTTTTAATGTTATCTACCCCTAGGATTTCCAATCCCTTTTCTCTGACACACAAAAAAAGCATGTAACAGAAGAAAAGTTTTGAACGAGCACAGATTTGAATCTCTAATGTTTAAATTTAATTCTGCCTTTTCGAAGTAAAATGAATTTAACGGTGACCCACCAAGGATTTCCCAATTTGAGCTGACCCAGCCCAGCCCTAATGAAGCATAGAAAGCTCCATAAAAAGTAAATCACTTACTTAGAATCAATGCTTATGAGTCAGAAAAACTACCTTTTAGAGAGTCTTCATTTTAAAGGACAATTGCCATGTTGACAATTGACAATATGCTTACAGAAGTAAGCCTATTGATTTTTCCTCATTGTCGAGACGAAGAATGTAAACAGAATTGCATATTTACTCATTGCGTTTTCTGGTACCTTTGCTCTGAGAGCTTAACCCTTCTGTCCCGTGTGTATGAAAGGCTGCTATTTCCAGAACTGGTCCGTGGAGATAGATGAATGGCCAGACAAAATTCTGATTAATGCTCCACAATTAGGATTTACCTTTACTTCAAGAGCTTTTTATAAGTTCATAGCTTTGACCCCACAACTTTTTCTCCCCCTTGGTAATTGCTAAAGTTTGACAGCCACTGTGTTTGCTGCCTGTAACATATGGCTAATTGAATCAGAGTTGGGGAAAGAATGACCAGATTTCTAATTAGGATCCACTCCACAGATCTGAAGTCTGAAAAAGTTGGAAACAAGGAAAAGGTTTCTGTGCTTTTTAATATATTATGAAAATATAATATTTTACAGTGATTATAACAGGATGCAAGTATTTCTAAAAATGCCTGAATATCATTTATTTACAGTTTGTTTTTTCTACTTTTCAATCACAGAAGTCAAATGAAGATTAAATAGAAATTTGCTTTTATCTGTGTGGTTTTTTGCAAATCTGGACACCTGATACATAGTCTCTTGAAATTCACATAATCATATATTGGTATACATTTGCATTTCTAATAAGTTAAACACTGAATTTTCTTATAGATAGTTCTCCATCCTGACACTCCAGTTATGAGAATGCATGTATATATTTTTAAATATGTGCTTCAATTTCAAATGAATTTTTCTACAGCAGTTAATGGTAGCATAATTCCTTTGAATTGCCTCCCCTGGGGTGAAGGGGAAAGCAGCAAATGAAATATTCATCAAATATTGTTGCTGAACATTTAACTAACAGTGCAAGGAACAGTACTAGGTGTCAAAAGAATATACAGATGATAAGACACAGCTTTTCTACCTCTCGGGTTTTTTTTTTCTAGTGCTTGGAAAGGTAAGCAAGATGAATAATAGAAGTATAATGTGAGATAGGTCATGGTATATACATAAGGAAAGCATTGTTTGATTAATGCCCTCCACTAGACTGTAAATGCTGTAAATGAAAGCTCACACTGTGACACAAAATAGGTGGTTTAATAAATGTTAACTGTGAATTAATAAAGGAATGAATGAATATAATATACAGTTATTTTGGTCTTTAGAGAGAGATCACTTCTGACTGTAGGATTCTACAGAGGCTTTTTTAAGGAAGTAAATTTTTGCTTTAATCCTTAAATTAATGGATAAGTTTATGGTGGGTATGATGGTATGACAGGGGTCACTCTCTACTGAGATGGCTCAAGCACAGGCAAAAAAGTAAGCTAGAAGATATAATTGGGCAGCAGAATTAATCTCGTTTGTTTGAGGAAGTCATATATAATGCTTGACATTTTTTAACATGTTATAAATGTTGTGAAGATACATGAGAAAGAGTAGTGGGAGATAGGCCTAGAAAGGTATATTGGGAACAGATCTTGGATAACAGGTTAACGACCATGACAAAAAGCAGTGATCCATCAATGTCCATGGGTTAATTCAAATAGTAACCATTTATTCATAACAGGAAATGTTCTCTTCTCTGGAGTCTCTCAAGAACTAGGTACTGAAATTAACATATTCTGGTGATAAAGATAAAGCGATGGTTGTCCCTAGAATTCATTTTCAGGATCAACCTGGAAGGCAGTAGAGGCAGATAATTGCACTGAGAATAGACAAACATATTGGAAACTTCATTCTCTTTCCCTTTTTCTTTTTTGGCAGTTTGCCAACAGTAACTAAAAACAATTCAGAACTGTAATTTAAAGGATGATATCTATAGTGTTTTTATCTGCTAACAATCATATTTTTATTGTAAGAATTTTACAAAAGAAGAAATTAAATATCTTATTTAAGAGCTAGATAGTGCTGAGAATGCAGTTTCTTTGGAACTTGTGGCAAAGACGACTGATTGTTTACACCAACAGCTGCTTTTCCCTAATAGTATATCAACATTTTTCTCAAGAAACATAGATACCTAATGACTTCCAAGAATAAAGTACACATCTCCATCTTCTCTTGCTAGCATAATTATGCAAATAATTTTTCACAGGAAATATGGATACATAAAGACTTCCAAGAATAAAATATAAATTTTCATCTTCCCTTGCTTGCATAATTATGTAAATAATTTCTAGCCAATAAGACGTAAGCAAAATAATTATATGTAACTTCTGGGAAGAGAGGAGATGTGACTTTCTTCATTCTGTTCTTCATCTTACTGTCTGGAATGCAAACTTGATGGCTGGAACTTGATCAGTCATCTTGGATCAGGAGGTGGCCTAGAACAGGGATAGAGTTGGAGAAAAGGCACTGTGCTCTTAAAGGTTATAAATATGCCATGCCATTTTAGATGGCTTTCCTGTGGACTTCATTTATATGTATGGAACAAACTCCATATCATTTAAGTTGCTGTTATCTTAGGTTTTCTATCACTTATAACTGAATATGAACTTACATAATTCAAAATTTTAAGAAAATTTAAAATTTTTCGAAATAATAGCAAAATATAAAGAATTGTATGGTAGATTGGATTGTTACTAAGGAAATATTCATTCTTTCCCTTTCCAAGGGAGAACTACACTTCCATACTCTATTGATGTTGGATTTGGTCATGTGACTTGCTCTAACCAATAAGATGTTAGCACACATGACACGAGCCAAGACTAGAACTGTGTCTGTGTGGTTGGGCATGCTCTCTTGCACTCTTTCCATTGCCATGAGAAAATCTTCTGCAGAATAGCCATTACCCCTTTCATTCAGGCCCAGAAGGAATATTCATGAAAGAGACTGAAACCCAATCCACGATTTGAAGTAGCTGAACTCCAACTGATACACAAATGAGTGAGCAAGAAATAATGCTTGTTGTCTTATGCCACTAGAGTTTGTGATTGTCATGCAGTGTTAGTTGATTAAAAATGTACATCTTCTTCTGCAGATCCTGTTCAAATTTGCCAGGATTTTATGAATTGAGAACTATAGTCCATGGTTTTCAACCACCCAGAAATTATCATTACAGTTGTCTATACATTAAGCCAGCAGATTACCAACATTTTAGTTCCAGTAAAGTAGCTTAAAGATATGATAACTTAATTCATATTTACACTATAATATGTCTCATATAATTAAGGTCAGAATTGAGTTACATGGAATGACAAGTTCTTTCTATGCCCAATGGCTTTTATAATTGAGACAGTTTCAAGTATAACTCATAGACAATTTGTCTGGAAATATGGCAATATTGCAAACAACTGCCTTGGCGGTAACAACCAGAGCATTTGAAGTTTTCCTCTTTCTGTTTATAAACTTGAAAAAAGGAATCGCTTCCCAACAATTTATTCCTGATTCCCCTCATTCATTACAACTGACATGCCAATCATTCTTGTTGAGGACATTAATAAAAGACAATAAAAGAGATACAAATGACTACAAGACAGCCAATCCTCAAGACCTTTGTTAGATTTAATTATTTTGTCTATAAAACTTTCCAGCTCTCAGAATTCAATGTTTTACATTTTCTTTTTGGGTTGTTTGCCTAGATACCTGAGAAGGCATCTGTCCTCTCCTGATCTTCCTAATTAAAACTCTTCTTTAAGCCAGGCATGGTGGCTCATGCCAGGAATACCAGCACTTTGGGAGGCTAAGGCAGAAGGGTCCCTTGAAGCCAAGAGTTCAGGACCAATCTGAACAAGACCTTGTCTGTACAATAAAATTAGCCAAGCATGGTGGTGAGTGCCTTGTAGTCCCAGCTATCAGGAGGCTGAGGCAAGAGAATCACTTAAGCCCACAAGGTTGTGGTAAACTGTGATCACGCCACCATACACCGTACTCCAGTCTAGGTGATACAGTGAAGCATTCTCTCAAAAAAAAAAACTCTTTTATTTGTTCATCTGTCCTCCACTTCTCCCCCAGCATCCTCACTGCATGAACCTAGATCTATTTTCCTCCAGTTGGGTTTTGTTTGCCCGCAGAGGCCCCAGACATTTGGCTGTGGACCTCCAGGGCTTATAGCTGCTGATAGACCTCTCCATGAGCTAACTCTTTGTTAGCTCCATGCTTGGCTTCTTGGGCTTTCCTGAAACCTTTGATTTACCACCCATACCACTGATAAGTGACTCTTTATGCCTCTCATTACTCCCTTCCAAAACTTCCCTTCACCGAGCCCCTTCCCTTTCCTATAATCAATCCCTTGTTCCTATAATGCTTTTAATGGCTCTGATTGATTTCCTGACTATTATGGCATTTACTTTCCAAGATGTCCTTTTCTTTTCTTTTCTTTTCTTTTTCTTTTTTTTTTTTTTGAGTTGGAGTCTCACTCTGTCGCCTAGACTGGAGTGCAGGGGCCGCTCCCAGCCACCGCAGCCTCGGCTGCTGGGCTCCAGCGATCCTTCCACCTCAGCCTTCCCAAGTAGCTGGAACTACAGGCGCACACTACCACGCCTGGCTGATTTTTTATTTATTGTAGAGATGAAGTCTCACCAAGTTGCCTGGGCAGGTCTCGAACCCGCAGGCTCAGGCAATCCACTCATCTTAGCCTCCCAAGGCATGGGATTACAGGCTGAGCCACCAAGCCCGGCTCAAGATGTCCTTTTCTCCTGCCACAACCCCACTACTCACTGTTGCCAATCAAACAGGTTGGCCCTTCTTAGCTTTTGTGCAAAGGAAGGCATATAACAACAGAGAAAAAGGGCATCTTCTTGAATTTCGTGTTTCAGTAACCCACATCCACCATTCCTTAGGTGCCATCATGAACTTACAGGAGTGTTGTGAGATATTTAAATGTTTGAGTTGTCAGATACCACACAAACTGCTACTATTAAGTTGTTTGAACCTAACTATTTAATAAATGAAATCATTAGGTTTTCGGTATTTGATTTGTTTGCTTACTTGTTTCTTTCTTTCTTTCTTTGCCTTGGCCTGAGGATGTCATGAAAAAATTCTTGGCACACCAAGGGCAGCCTACATGAACCTGGAAAGTTAGGAAATCCCTGTGGAGTGGCAAGGAGTCATAGCACAGAAAAATTTAGGAGAAAATATAGAGTCAAAGCAAGGTTTGCCCCTCACCTAGGTCCCCAACTATCACAAGACTCTGGCACAGGGAGGTGGAGGAAACAGAGAGAGGAATAAATGGACCCCGAAGAGAAGAACCCAACACACTTTTCATGAAGCCAAGTTCCTTTGAGATAGCAAAACTCCCAGATTAGTATGTGGTATCTTAGTGCAACAGAGACTTGAGCCCTGTTTTCTGAGTAGCTCTCTAGGAATTGGCAAGAGAGGGTTTTAACAGCCTCCACAGAGTTTTACAACTCTCAGCATGATAGGGGAGCAGCACTATGGTTTTCAAAAGCCCTAGAAAGGTGTGGAAGTAGCTGAGCATCCAACCAAACCTGAATGCCTCATTCAGACAGGAATAAAGAACGTATTCATGACAATGTACACTTAGCCTGAACTGCCATAACAAAATGCCATAGTCTAGGTGGCTTAAACAATAGAAATTTATTTCTCACAGTTCTGGGATCCAGAAATCCAAGATCAAGGTACCAGCAAGGTAGGTGTCTAGTGAGGGCCCTCTCCTTGGATTGTGAATGGCCATCTTCTCACTGTGTCTTCACTCCATGGAAAGAGAGAGAGTGAACTCTGGTTTTACTTCTTCTCATAAGAACACTAATTTCATCATGATTTCATTTAAACATAACCCTCATGATTTCATTTAAACATAACTACTCCCACCTCTAAATGCCATCACATTGGGAGTTAGGACTTCAACATAAGAATTTTGGGGGAATACAAACATCCATTCCATTACATATGTGGACAATATGGGGCAATGAGTGTCTCAGAAATACATGTGTGATTAAACGTTCTCTTTGGCATTGGAGGCTTAAACTAAGTAAGCCCTCTAGTTCTTAAATGCAGTTCAGAGAAAGGGGAGCTCATAAAATATGAGGAAACTGGTCACAACTAAGTTTCCACCATGCTGGAGAAGTAGATGTTAAAATAGAAATTAAACTGAGTAGCCAGGCTCGGTGGCTCAGCCTGTAATCCCGCGCCTTTGGGAGGCTGAGGTGAGTGGATTGCCTGAGCCCGTGGGTTCGAGACCCGCCTGGGCAGCAAGACCTCATCTCTACAATAAATCAAAAAATCAGCCTGACGTGGTAGCGCATGCCTGTAATTCCGGCTACTTGGAAGGCTGAGGCAGAAGGATCACCGGAGCCCAGCAGGTCGAGGCTGCGGTGGCTGGGAGCGGCCACTGCACTCCAGTCTGGGCGACAGAGTGAGACTCCAACTAAAAAAAATAAAATAAAAAAGAAATTAAACTGAGTTATTGAAAAATAAATGTACTTTTTTACATGATTTGATCTGTGGAATGCAACAAAAGCTAGCTATCTATGCACATAAAATGGAAGTGATTTTCCCACTATTAGAGCAGGTGCCGTTGTTAAAAGATTCTGTTTCCTTCTTACTAAAAACGCCCTGTCTAAACACAAAGAAACTTCAAAAATTATTTTCCAGATAGAATATTCCAAACAGAATATAAGTAGAGTCCCCAAGGCCTAAAATGGATAAAAGTGGTATTATATTAGTAAAATTTCATTCTTAACTCAAATTTATAATATGTATTTATCATAAAAATAATCAATGATAACAATAAAACTGGTTTATAAATGCAAAGAAATTGAAAATTGAAGGTTATTGGCGTTAGTTGTAATCTTAAATCAGACATGTGGTCTTAAGTTAGACATAATGCCCAATTTATTTCTGTGTTTCATATTCTCCATTTCTGTTGCCAGATTCAAAAGATAAGAGTTGGGAGTGGTAATAACTTTCTTGTAGCTTTCTTTGTTATCTCAGATTATTCTTCAGTGTTCTAATTATCTATTGCAATGTAACTACCCTAAAACTTAATGACTTAAAATTACAATTTCTAAAAGTCAAGAATTCAGACAAAACCTGATGGGTTAATTCTTCTGATTCACGTGGCTTTAACTGGAAACACTCCTCAGTAGTATTCAACAGACAGAGGAATGGACTCTATCCCTCGATAGGAGAATAGCATGTACATCCAAAGAACTGAGCAAATTGATGATGGCCTCCTTAAAGAACAAGATACCATATCTGGGGAAAGCAATCAAAACATTTTAAAAAGAGATATTTCAATATTGAATAAATAATAACATCCACAAATATTTCTTAGCTTAAAAGTACATAATGTACAGAGAATCTATAAACAGATTCTTCAGGCTGCCATTGTCTGGTGGAAAAATAATTTTCAAACTTATATTGTTGAATTATGACGTGTTCAGTAATGTCTTTTTAAAAATTCAAGATACCTGAGGAATCATTTAGTGAGATATTTCCTTAAATTTTCAAAACATTCATATTTATGTTATTTTGTACATTGAGTCTAAACTTTGATTTCTCTCTGTCTTTTTTTTTTTTTTTTTACTGATACTTTAATCTGTAGCTGAAATTCATTGGGACCTTGAATTGCCAATCAAACATGAGCTTGTTTAGGTTCTAGAACAAATAATCCTGGAACACCTACAATTGAAAGTTTAGGCTTTAACACAACTGAGATTTGTATGGCATAATCTAATAATATATGCAAAGATGTTAGAATCTTCTCAATAGCTAGTGCTGTGGTATGTTGACTGAGTACATTTGGGCAACATTTCTGTGAACCACTAATCCTTTTGTGCTATTTCCACCTACCACCACTTTTACAAAGTTATTGAAAACATTCCTGGCCGATCGCGGTAGCTCAGCTCATAATCCCAGCACTTTGGGAAGCCAAGGCAAAAGGATTGCTTGAGCCCGCAGGTTCGAGACCAGCCTGGGCTACTTGGTGAGACCTCGCCTCTACAATAAATCAAAAAGAAAAAAAAAAGCCAGGCATGGTGGCGTGTTCTTGTTGTTCCAGCTACTTGGAAAGCTGAGACAGAAGGATCGCCTGAGCCTGACAGGTTGAGGCTGTGGTGGCCATGAGCGTGCCACTGCACTCCAGTCTGGGTGACAGAGTGAGACTCCGACTCAAAAAAAAAAAAAAAGAAAGAAAACATTCCTATATTAGTAGCATTTGAAAACTGATTTTAACTCTAATCATTTCTTTCTGGTTACTATGAATGATTTATTTAACAGATTATTAGACCTTCATATCTGCATGTCAGAATACACCATGAATTAAGCAAAAACTGAATGATTCACAGTATTTGAAATATCATCAATTGAACTGTAAAGAATTCATTTTACCTCAGGTTTTTAACTAAGTTCCTTAGATACTCTCTTAAATGCCCATTAGAATATGTTAACAGACAACTAGTTACTGACCTGCACCTATATTGGTTACTATATTATAACTGCTATCTATTGCTACATAACAAGCTACCCCAAAGATCAGTGATTTAAAAGGGCAATTTATTATTTTTAACAATCCCGTGGATTAACTAGGCTGTTCTTCTGCTGATCTTACTTGGCCTTAACTCCTGTTGTTGCCCTGGTCATGTGGCTTACCTGGGGTCAGAGGGTCTGAGATGCACTCACTCTTATAACTTGGTACTAGCCATTCTTTCTGCATAGGTTCTCATTATTCAGCGGCTAGGCTTCTTTACATGGTGGCAGTAGCGAGTATTCTTTACCTGGTGATCAGAGCATTCCAAGAAATATGGCAGGTGGAGGTCTGGCTTCTGCATACCATAACTTTAGCAACATTCTGTTAGTCAAAGCAAATCACAAGGCGACACCAGATTCAAAGGGTGGGAAAAGACGCTCTATCCCTTGATAGGAAGAGCTGCAAAATATTGATAAAACAATCTAGAATTTTTATTTTATGTGCCCCAAATTTTATTTCAAAATGGTTTTATCATGTGCCATAAAACACAGAAGTATCTTGCAAAGCAATTACATTGAAGATTTGGGCATTCTTACTACGGCAAAAGCAAATCCCCATAATAAATAATGGTTTTTTAAAAATCAGAGTGCTTGTAGGTTTTCATTTTTTCAACTGACACTTTAATCCATTGGAATCCTGAATTCACACACACACACAAACACACACACACACGCATACACACAAACATGTATCATACTGACTTTGAAGAGAATTTTCTGCATGTTGCTTTCATTTTGCATACCACTGTCAGTTTGGTCGATAAAATTTAAAGATGCATTTAGTACTTTATAATGCAACTTGTTTTATTCTGGGCTTGATCAATACGGCATGTCTATCCTAAAATTGAGCCTGATCAATATAATTTCCATCTTCACATTTGCTTTTTAAATGTCCTTCTTTTAACCAATAATCCACTTCTAGCTGCAGAGGCAATTATCCCACCACATATAAAAAATATACATATGAGCATAAAAGTTAAACACAAAGCACCCAAAAATATGTAACAACTTCATCACAAAGATCAGCTAACAAGCATACAAAACAAAAAAGACTCACTTAAACACAATGTTGTATGCATTCTCAGGAGGAGATCTAGACAGTGGTTATTTAGGGCAATACCACTGATGATTACATGGTGAACAGAAACAGGCCAGCTAGATGTATGTGTCTTGCTTGTCATTTCTTTGATGACAGACTGTGTATTCATTTGTACAGTTTGCTGTGAGTAGATCTGGGCCTGAATTTGCAGGAGATTTGCAGAATCTTCTTTAGTCAATGACACATTGATCAGGCAGTCAAGTAGAGGCACAGAGAGCTTTATTCCAGGGTTTACACACAAAAAAGAGATTGACGTGACAGTGTCTGAGTGGTTTCAGATATGCTGCAATTTGAGATTTAACATCCTTAGTTTGTACCAATTGAATTTTTTTCGCAGGAAAAAAAAAATTTTGAAATTTGAATCAAATGTTCTTAGAATACCTGTAGCAGTTTGGAAACCACTAACCGGTGAAAGCCTCATTTATAAATAAACATTGCCAGAAGCAGTTAAGAATCTGGCCCAAGGATTAAGGAACAGGTGCTAAAATCAGATCCTGGGACTCTCCATTTATCAATAATCTAACTACACATTATTGTTCTTCAGCTCTGACTGATTTTTTTTTAAGCAGAATTTATTGAGAGGACACAAAAGCTCCCACAGTGGGAGGGGACCCAAAGGGGTTGCCCAGCTCTGTCTGATTTTTACCTAACATTGGCTCATCTGTCCTTTCACCTCAAAAATCTAAAGAAGTCTGGGAAGAGAAGTGTTGTCAAGATCAAGCAGTAATACCATAATTTATACCTCCCAGAACTAAAAGTGACATTGAAAAATTACTTTTCTTTACCAAGTTTGTGAATAAACACACACACACACACACACACACACACACACACACACACACACACTAAAATTATCACAAAGAGAATGCATTGTCATTAATACTCCTTTCAGGCTAATGTGGAGTAAATTCTGCTCTTAGTGTCCTTAGCAGCTTTACATTCTTAAATTAAATAAATCACAGTAAAGAGCTCTTGCTGACACAAATTTTCAAAATCTATTCTGATTTTAGCACTTCAACCTTCACCAATCTATTTATGGATTTAATTTCTCAGATACAATACCATGTAGATGTATTCAAGACCTAGTCTTCCCAATTTTCAAAAAGGAAAATCTTCTACTCCTTCAAAACTATGGAATTATTACTTTCCTGGGCATTCCTTGAAAACTTTCTGCCAAAGACAGAAGAGACAATATCTAGTGTTAAGTAGGTTTCAGGAAAATATGCACTGTAAATTGTTATTATTTCTGGAGTGCAAATTTGGCAACAAGTATAAAAATCTCTTTTTATAATTGTCCAGTTCTTTTGACTGAGCGATTTTACTTCTAGCAATTTAGCTTAAAGAAATCATCTTCTTGTACATATAAAGTTTCCTATGAATATGTTAATCACAGTATGTTTTTTAATATCATCAAATTAGCAACTATCTAAATGTCCAAGCTTGCAAAACTTGTTAAATAAACCATATTATGTTCATGCATGAACCAGTAGAGCATAGTACCTACGGTCTTAGTATTTGCAGTGATATAAATTTGAGTTCAAGTCACATACTACTGTGTGACAATGAGGAAGTTATTTAAATTTTCTAAGCCTCAGCTTCCTCATGCTAAAATAACCTTGCAGAGTTATTGTGAAGATTAAATAAGTATTTTAAGTATTTATAGCTCTACTACACAGCAAGTGCTCAGTAGATCTTAGCAACTAATATTATTGTTGACTTAATTGAATTGTTTGGGAGCCATTGCAAATCATTTTATAAAAGAACCCTTAATCATATGGAGACTAAGTGTTCACCTATATTATGATACCAAATTTGTGCTTGCATTCATTCTTATTTTTTAAAAATCCTGCAAGAAGTTAATCATTAAAATATTAAAAATAACTACTTATAAATGTCCAAATGCTGGGTGACTTTAATTTTCTTCTTTTATATATAATCCAAATTTTCCAGAATAATCAGTTTTTATTTCATATGCAGAAAACACTATTTTAAATCTCACCTTTACATCAGCTTGCTATTTAAGGTGCACGTGGGGTTTCTCAACTGAGTTTTTACATGAGGAGAAAACAAATCTCAGGCTGAGTGTCATGTTCAATGAAACTTCTCTCCACCACCCCCAGAGAGATCTTCCAACCTCAGCATAAAGCAAGTTGCATGTTCCTTTGGGTTTTTCATTACCTTTCCACTCTTTAGACAGACAACAAGTTTTTATACTCAGAAAACTAAAATTTTAATAATTTAATAAAATTTGAGTAGCTGAATAACCTCCAGTGGCATAAGACAGAATTTTATTCTGACTTCTTCCCTTCCTTTTCCTATTTTATTAATAACCACATGTTGCTTGCCTACTACCTTAGTGAAGAGATGGGATGTTGCAGTTCAGAAATAAATAAGGTACAGTTCTTACCAGCAAAATGCTCATAGTTTTCTAGAAACTTCTTGTGTGTAGCAATTTGCAAAGTACTTTCTATGTATATTTCTGTTTAATTCTTGCAGCAACACTATAACATTGTAGTTATGATTCATTTATAATTAAAACACAAGAGGCATAAGCAATGTATTGAATTTTTAGTGAGGCTAGGACAGATCCCAGGTCTCCTTATTTCATATTTGCAATTATTTGCACTAAACTCCTAGTAAGTGTATTATTAGTTAGGTATATATGATTGTTATATGTGTCTCTGGTCTGCTTAGAACCTACTGAAGGACTACCTCCACCTAGTATATGTACCTCCACCTAGAACATGCAAAATTAGTTCCTACATTTCCTGCTCTAAGTTGTGGGCATTATCTTCTGATTCAGTTACCTACCATATAAAATGCTACATATGTATTTTTTTTTTCAAAGTTTAGTGCTAGGAAAAAAACGTCAGTTTCCTCAAGGAAACTATAGGTTTCCTCCTGTCTAATAAGAATTATGCAATTGATCATATTTCCCTTGTTAACTTGGATTCCTAAGAAACTCAAAGTCAATTTGAACCCAATGTATAGCTTGTAACAGTAGACATCCACTAAATATTTGGTGAGTGGATGAAAGAATGAAAGAAATGAATGAGTGAGTAAAGCAATTATGATGTTGGCTCTTTTGATTTTCATAGCTGTGTTTTTTCTTTATTCTCTCCTTCTGTTTATGTTTTATGTATTCTCTGTATATTTTATCATATGAATTTCTGTTCACATTTCATTATATGTATTCTCTATTTCTAATTAGTATATGTATTCTCATTGTAATCAGCCTCAAATCCTTTGCAGAATGAATCAGGAAATACATAAATCAATAAACAGATATCTGCTGCATTTCTTAAATATTAAAGTCTTTTCCCAAGACTTCCAGTGCAAAATCCAGCACTTCTTAGACAAAGGGCAGTCTCTGAGGGAGCCTAAACATCATTCATACTGCTCCCATGAGGCAGTAAACTAGGATATAATTTAATAAGAAGAAAGGGGTGACCCTATGGAAGTTTACACACATTTTAAAGGCCCGTTTACTTTAGCTTGAGAGGTCTCACAAAGCAAAGGAATGAATTTGCCCTCCAACCATTCACAACCAGATACTTCAGGCAGCACTTTGTGTCTTTCTTCCTTTCCTTTGCTTTCCTATATATATATACATTTTGACCTGATTTCACTTGTGTAAAAATTGTAATGGGCCCTGTGGGAATGAAAAGAAAGAATTACTTATCTAGATTCCAGATCCTTCCAGGCACTCAGTCAACCACCCTCTTCACAATAACCTTCACTATGCATGTATCAAGGCTCTACTGTATCAGGTCCTATGTAACATGGCTTTGTGACACGGTCCCTGTCCATGACAGTCCACAATCTTTGGTGTCTACAATGCTAATGTGAAAAATGCAAAGAGAGATATTTTTATTTATTCAGTGTTTAGAAGGTATAGAGACAAGGTATTTGGGGGAGGTGAGAGAAGGATTTCATGGAGGAAGAGACACCTGAGCTGATTTTGAAGGCCGTGTAGGAGTTCAACAGATTGAAGTGGGGTAAGGCATGAGTAAAGATGCATGTGGGAAACATTATACTGTGTGCAGCAGGTATACTCCAGTACAGTAGCACAGATTTCTAAAATTTTGAAATTGTTGGTAGCCATTTCTCAAACCTTTGAGTCCTCTTTGGATATTCTAGTTGCTCAAACTTCAAGGATCCCCAGGTGGGAATTTAAGCCTCTAGTGAGCATGAAACACAAGACAATATATTTGGACTTGTGTTTTAACTAGAGAACTGGCTGCTCTGTGGAGGACTGATTCAAAAAGATAAAACTAGAAACCAACCAGCCTGTAATTCAAGAACAGTATTCAAGAAAAGTTTAGAAATTACAATCAGTAGGATTGATGGATGATCAGAGAGTGACCGAGAAAGAAGCAGCAGCTTAAGGTGATTCCCAAGCCTTTGGCCTCGGAGACTAGAAAATTGTTAGTGTCACCAATTGAGATAAATCATAGGTGACGATAAAGAGTTTAGGTTGGCTGAGTGCGGTGGCTCAAGCCTGTAATCCCAGCACTTTGGGAGGTCAAGGTGAGAGGACTGCCTGAGCCCACAGGTTCAAGACCAGCCTGGACAACTTGGAAAGACCTCACCTCTACAATAAATCAAAAAATTAGCCAGGCTTGGTGGTATGTGTTTGAATTTCCAGCTACGTGGAAGGCTGAGGCAGAAGGATCGCCTGAGCCCAGCGGGTGGACGCTGGGGTGGCCATGAGCATGCCACTGCACTCCAGCCTGGATGACAGAATGAGACTCCAACTCAAAAAAAAGAGTTTAAGTTTAAGCATGTTGAATTGCAAGTGCTTATGAAACCTTCAGGTAAAGAGGACCAATAGTACAAAAAATTCTGAAGCCCGGAGCAGTCATGAGCAGGTAAAATAGCAGAAATTGGTGCTGGTAGAGCTACCAAGCGAGAGGATGAGATATTGAGAGTGAGAAGAGCAATTGGTTTGGTGGATGGATAGAAATGTTTACAGGGTGAGTTGAAAGATAGGAGCCCATTATGAAAATGGAGAGTGATAAGGGAATATGAGGAAAATGAGGAGAGAGTTTCAAGACTTTATCATCAATGTGAAATGCAATCTAAGATTGAGTTAGATAAAGACAGAAAAGCACCATGGGTTTTGGCAGTTAAGAAGTCAGAGATGGCCGGGCACGGTGGCTCATGCCTATAATCCCAGCACTTTGAGAGGCCCACGTGAGAGGATTGCCTGAGCCCACGGGTTTGAGACCAGTCTAGGCAACTTAACGATCCCTCATCTCTACAGTAAATAAAAAATTTAAAAAATTAGCTGAGTGTGGTGATGTACGCCTGTAGTTTTATTTGGAAGGCTGAGGTATAAGGATCACCTGAGCCCAGCAGGTCGAGGCTGCGGTGGCTGTAAGCGTCCCACTGCACTCTAGCTTGGGTGACAGAGTGAAATTTCGACTCAAAATTTTTTTTAAAATGAAGTCAGAGATGACCTAGATAAGTAGGTTCACTTTCATTGTGATGATAGAAGCCAGATGGAAAGTAGAATGAAGGAAAGTAAGAGGGAATTGAGAGTGTGAACAACAAATGGAGATGACTTTTCAGAGAAGTATATATGAGAAGCAATGGCATAAGAGTGGGTGGCAGTTACGGGGTGGAGGACTTGGCTGCCCCTGAACTTTGCTGATAACACTTTCTTATAGGTGAGATAATCCACTTTTTTCACAGTCTAAACCTCAAGACAGGCAAATTGGCTCTGCTAATAACAATAGTTTCCTCCTTGTCCCTAATGATACTGCTGGGGAGATTTTCACATTGTTTTCATCACATCCTTCAGCTGCTCCACTCACTGTCTTAGTTCACTCTGTTAACTTGATTGTCATCTACCTTCTTTCATGTGCCAAACCCAAAGAGTTGATACCTAATCATCATGGCCTAGATTGTTAGGGAGTGGTTACATTCCACAGCCTTTCTCTGGAGATGAAGTTTTCTGATTTGTCAAGTGATGATAAGGGTGTTTCTGGGTAAGTTATATTGATAATCATAGTAGAATACCAATCTTTATTTTAAGGAGGTTTCAAGGACCCTATAGGTTTTTTCTTAGCTTAACAAAAAGTAAATTGTGCATTGATGCTGTGTTGTTTATGAATTACATTTTTTAAAATTTGTGAGTAGTTCAGAATTACAAGTGATAATGATATGAGAAGACTGTACTAAAGCATGATTCATCTAATTCCTCTGTGCAACCAGAAATTAGGAGAATATTCCTAAAGTTACTTCATAGGATTTGCCTTATAAATCATTCATTGAATGAATTCAAATTCTCATTCAAACAATTATTGAGTGCCTAATGATTGCCATAGGGTATGCACATTGTGTAAACAAGGGAAACCAGTAGCATAAGTATGTCTGGGAATGTCATAGAAGACATCAGAGATAGCAGTGCTTGATCTGAGACTTGAAGGGTGAATAGGAGTTTAGCAGGCATACCACTTAATGAAGAGCATTCCTAAAAGAGGAAGCAGTTTTATGCAGGTTAAATCAGAATGGGCAAACCAAACTAGAGAAAGCAGCAAAATCAGAAAGCTTATTGCATTCACTAGTTCAGATGAGATATGACTACCCACCCTACTTCGTGCCAGAAGCTACACAGATTTTTAAAGTGTAGTATCTGGCCTCAAAAAGCTCACAGTCCAGGAAAGAAAAAAAAAAAGACATGTAAATATTTCTGTAAGAAATCAGATAAGAGAGAAAGCGAGGACAGGTAAGCATGGTGAAAGAAATAACTTCTTTGATGCATGCTTCTATTCATTAAGTTGAGTCCCCCCAAATTCATACGTTGAAGTCCTAACACCCAGTACCTTAGCATGTGACCTTATTTGGAAATAGTATCATTTAACACGTATTTAGTTTCCGTGAGGAGTAGGGTGGCCCCCTCAGCCAATATGATTAGCATTTTTATGAAAAGGGGAAATTTAGAGGAAAACGCACACACAATGAGAAGGCCATCGAAGGCAGAGATCGAGGTGATGCTTCTAAAGCCAAGGAACACAAAAGATTACCAGAAAACCACCAAAAGCTAGGGTAAAGGTGTAGAACAGATTCTTCCTCATGGTCCTCAGATGGAATCAACCCCGTTGACAACTTGATCTTGGACTGGTAGCCTTCAGAACTGTAAGACAATACATTTATTTTGTTTAGGCCACCTAGTTTGTAGTACTTTGTTATGGAAGCTCCAGAAAATGAATACACATGCTTTCACAATGGCCTTGTTTTGTCATCAGGCCAATTCCATAGAGGGTGTGGGAGCGCAACTAGGAGTCCACGAAAGGACCCCTAGCCAGAATATAGGACCAAGTACCCTAAAGTTTCAGAAATAACCATGGCCATGTCAAAGTCAAATAGTTTTTATCTTAGAGAGTGAGGTGGAAAACCTGTAGAAACCCAGTTTTCCAATATCTATTTCAAAATCGATCCTTCCATTCCCCAGAGCCATTCACAACATCTTCAATTTGTAATGACTCACTTGGCTCCTTTCCACTATTCTTCTCATTTTGAGCCATTATTTTTCATCTGTAGATTCAGCCCCACCCTAGGTTCCAAAATTAAAGATATACCTAGTCAGAAAATAGTTAATTAGCTCTACTTCACTGGGTTCATCATCTAATCTGCTTGGACAATGATCAAGCGTTGTTCTAACAAATAAGCTCTCCTTTTGTTCTTTAAGGCTAAGCTCCCAGATTTGGGGCCTGTCCCCAAACACTAGGTCACACTGGGATTCCTTGATGATCATTAAGTCTTAATTACTGAGGCTGTTTCCTGACTCTCCTGGTGGCTCATTCTGTAGCTGGCACCTCCCCTGACCATCCGTGCCAATTTGGAGGATCTGCTCAGTTTCTGGATCCTTGCCTTCTTTGCTCTGACCTGTCTAGCCACTAAGTAAGCTCTGGTTCTGAGTTCTGACCTAGTTTCCTTTCTACTAAACTGTGAAGACTTTATTTTCCAGTTTTAAAAATACAACTTACTCTTGATCTTTTGACATAACTGTCATTATAAGTTAGATTATGCTGTGAACAAACAGCTTCAAATCTCAACAACTTAATTATAACACTCAAGATATTTTTTTCCCTTGCTGATGCTATATGCCATTAAGAGTCACCTGTGGGGGTCTGCTCTTTTCTGATCTGCGCTTCTCACTCTGAGACCCAGGTTGACTAGTAGCCACCATCTAGACTATCAAGGCAAAAAATGCTCTAAGGAATTTGCTTTGGCATGTTAATATTCCAACCTAGAAGCAATCAAAACTCATTGACTAGGAAATTCAGTATTTGATACACCAGGAGGGAGAGGAAAACTGGATATTTACAAGTGGTACTAAGAACTATCATACTTAACAACAATTATTTATTTTTATCAATTATTGCATGTTATCTAGGTCCCGCTTTTCTTGTTCATAGATTGCTAAATAAAAATGACATAATAGCTACATACTATACACATAGTACTAGACCTGACAGACACTCTGAGAACAAATATTCTATAATCAAATAAAACCTACTAGGAAATACATTTTGTTTACCTCTTGGATATCCATTTAATGTCTATTAGCATCATAAAACCTCTGCAATATTTTGAAAAGAAATGCCTATTTAATTCTATCCAATCCAGAATTTCCTCAACTTGTTTAACCATACTTTTTTTTTTAGTACAACTTACTACCAACCCGAATAAAACACTTGGGTGGTTGTTACCTTATCTCTTTTAATTGTATTACAACTCTATAGAGAAAGGAAAAAGTGCTAAAATTGAGTTTTTTTAATGTATTGGTTTTTAAAAAGATTTCATATGAAAGAAAACTAAAATTATTGATTTAGATAATCCATGAATTTCAATTACTTATTATTTATTTCCCATAGATAATCAAACTTTGTGGTGAAAAAAGTTTTTTGAAAAGTCAAAATTGTTTAGTTGCATAATAAATGAATTCCCACAAATTCAAACATTAATTTAAACTGCAATTTTTAAAAAATTATTATTTATAAAATATTATCTATGGAGACAAAAGGTTTCAATAACTTTCAACTTTGAATATTTATTTCTTTTTTGCCTTTCCTTTATAGTCCTATTTTAATTCTAAAATCAACTTCAAAGAATAGCTTTTCAGAGGAATGTGTTATAATTTAAAACCATTTAGTTTTACCAGATGTTTTTCTATCATCAGGTATAATTATTGATTTGTAAATTAATGTGACTTCCCTTAAGATAAAAATATGTGGAAAGAAAAGTCTTTATTCACTGAAAATAAGCTTTAAATAATAAGCTTTGAAACCTCCATCATAATGTTTTCTTGCAAGTTGAAAAAAAAGCTGTCTTTTAAAATTACACAATTGTGTAAAATTACTTGTCATTCACTGTGAAAAAAAGATCTAATTCAGCATTTATGTAAGTTGAACACCACTTTTATTGCCTTGTTGTTTGCAGACTTTTTTCTTAAATATAATACCATACTTCTAATTTCCTGCTCTTTCTTAATTTATTTTCTCTCTATTTAAAAAAGATTAGGTCACATTTTCTTAACAAATCACAAATTTTCAGTTAGACATTTGTTTTTCCATATGCATTACTCTATTTCAGAGTATTATTTTCCTCTGATATTTTTATTCTTTCTTTGTTTCCCCAATGAAACTTCAGCCGGTGCCTTTAATTTTATTCCATGTTTGCTAGCCACGGGCATATTTCCATGATCAAAGCTCTGCCCTTACTACTAAAAAAAAGGCTATTTCTCATAAAATTTTTCTCTCCTCATTGCCATACCTACACGTACACAAACACACACTATCACCACCAACTACAACAACAATAAAAACCAGATCCTCCAAACCAAGATGCCACTTAACTTCCTACAGAAATTCAGTCAGGCCTGGAGTAGAGCAGGGCTCATGTTTACCTGTAGTAGTTAAGCTGATTGGTGGCTGATTTTAAACAGATCTAACCAGTGTTTCTGGAAAAATGAAACAAAGTTTCTGTAATTAACCCAAGGTGGTTGTTATACCTTCTGTTAAACTTCATAAGAAAAGGTGAAAGTCAGATTCCATTGACTTACATCTTCTAGACAAGGGGCACTGTGAATTCCTGTTGAACTCCAAATTACAAAACAAAATGAGATTTCCTTTAATTATGAAACAGTGCAACATCATAAGGCAAATTTGAACTAGTATCACTGCCTTCTTCACCTCCTGGAAATGTGGCAAATTAAAACACTTCATGTGGACTCCAAGTTCAGCATAGTTGTAACTTTCATTATGAGACCGGATTCAGTATTCACTATAAAGAAGTCCATTTGGTTCTTGAATTAAGGCTTTATGGGTAATAACAGCAACATTTGGACATTTCATCTGTTTTATCCTTTACCTTATTTCTCAATTTGTTCAGAATCTAGAAGGAAAAGAAGGACGTTATTTGGTGAACCTTGACAGAGACCCCGAATTTGAGAAATTGTCTGTTAATATTAGATGATCAACCCAGTGGAGTAGAAATGAAGAAAGGAAACGGAATTAGAAGAAGAAACACACACACACAGGAATGACTTTTGGCGGGATTAGGACAGGTGGCTGAGAGCTTTAGACCTAAATCAGGGCGTTTTCACCTCAGTGATTTATAAAGGCTTATATTAGCCAAGCTGATTTAACAGATGGGCAGATGGCTTTTGCCGGCTACATCCTGAGAGTGAAGCCTTGAGTTTTTAGTCATGTAGAATGGTGACTATAATATATGGTGACTTTGTCCTGAGATGAGCACCTGTTTTTATAGAGACAGGGGCTCTACTTGTAGGTACTTGTATGTAGCTTCCAGGAAACATCTCTTGATCACTTGTACCACTCAGTAAAAGTTCAGGGGAACTTAGCAGAGTGTGGTGAAGTGTGTCTGTAGTCGCAGCTACTGAGGAGGCAAAGACAGGAGGATTGCTTGAGCCCAGGAGATCAAAGTTTCAATGAACTATGATTGTATCACTGTACTCCAGCCTGGGCAATGGAGAGAGACTCTATCTAAAAATAAAAAATAAATTAAAAAATGCATGGACCAACTGAGCCTTGCAATGCTGTGCCGAGCTCACCAATGTCAGTCTTGTAAACAAATGTGCTAGCCAGGTGAGTTGTAGCAAGGATAAAAACAGCCTCAAGGTACAGACTGCTACAATTTACTAATGTAGATACAGTTTTCCTTATGCTGGTCAAGGAACCATTCAACTAGAAAAAAGAGTTTCAGGCCATAGACCTTTGAGATATTAAAGGATATAATAAATGTTGCTGTTTTTACTGTGTTTCTCAGTCAGGCCTAGGACTTAAAATTAGGCAAATGAGTGTTTTGTGTCCACTGAGCACTAAGGTGATTCTAATGTCAAAATTTCTGCTGCCAATTTAAGAAATCTGCCACTCCACAGTCCATTCAGCATTTGAGCTGAGGAGGAAGGGAACTGTGGGAGGTCTTGACATAATGTGGCTTGTCCATGGGCTCAGGTCATCCCCAACCACATGATCTCAAGTTGACTCTGGATGTGGTAACTACATATGAGGGAAAAATTTCTCAGCAGACAAGTTTCTATGCTCCAAGGGGCTCAAAGATATTGAAATGAAGAGTTTTTTTTAAATATAGTACAGTTCCTGTTTATGGAAAAGAAAAACACTTCAAATGAGACCAGGTAACGACACTGCTACCATTGGCAGATTTCAGAATCTGCAATGTCTCACATGCTCATCTCAAATAAAAGTTGTAAATGCAAAAGTAGATTTTTATCCTGGTATGATAAATGCAAGGTACTAAAGGTAACTTCTTTCTGGGAGACTTCTCCCAATTAAGATTCTGGATTGAAGATTTCAGACACTCGGGACTTCTTCAGAGGAGAAACTATCATATTGACTACAACAGGAACAAAAACTAAGGAGTACTGGCTTTGTTTTTTGCCAAGATTTTTGTTTAATCCTTACTTTATATTGTCTACCTATAAAACTTAGAACAGTATTATCTTCAAGAAAATGTGAACAATGTGAGCAAGACGAATATTTGCATAGTTCCTCAACATCTAGCCTGAAATGTTTCAAGTGTAAGTATAAAAACTATACTTTGTTCAAAGTATTTTGAGCATATTTCTATATGCAGCCCTTTCCTGGCTAGTATTGTTATTTATTTGTTTGTTATTGTGTTACTATTCCCCTTCTCCTAGCTTTCTTTTCCTGAATTTTAGTTCACATTTTAATGTCAGCTCAAAAAAAAAAAAAAGTATTCCAGAATAACTATTGATTGTGAAGTTAACTGTACTGCAATAACACATTTTCATTTTAAATAAAGGAAATTAAATAAGTAATTGCAAATACTACAATTTTTTTAAGAGACAGGGTCTCACGATGTTACTGAGGCTGGCTTCCAGTCCCCGGGCTCAAACAATCCTTCCGCGTCAGCCTCATGAATAGCTGGGACTACAGACGATGCCACCACACCCAGCTAAATGCTACAGTTTTTAATAAAACATCACTTTTTTTAAAAGGCCCTTTAAGATCTCAAGACAATTTATTAAGTTTTATAGAATACTGCTATTAGTATTAACACACCAAGATGGTTCTACAGAGCTTTTCAATTGACCAAACAAAACAGTTGTCATATACCAGTTAGCATAGGAATACCTATCTACAGAGCTTCTCAATTGACCAAACAAAACAGTTTGTCATATACCAGTTAGCATAGGAATACCTATTGACTCCTCTTCTCACTCTGTGAGACTGCCAAGTCTTTGGTAAGCTATAGCAGAAGAACCAGGGTGACTACAGAAACCCTTCTATTGGTACTACTAGTCTATAACCAACACATTTGGAACTCCTCAACCTGGAAATGTCCCCAACCCCATCTGTACTCTAGATCTAGAATGATATAGATCTAACCTCGATTATAGGAGAAGGAAACCTCTTTGACATAATTTCATTGCTCTTAACTAAGATTAATTCTAGTTCCGAATGAATCCAGAATAGGGAGAAACCAATTGCCATCCAGAATTATCACATAAAACCTCAACTAAACCTAGGTGGAAATATTCAAAGCAAGTTTTTTTTGGTTTTGTTTTTTTTTCCTTTTTTTTTATTTTAAAGAGGTGAGGTACAATTCAGGGTTAACTATACAAGTGCTCATTATGCAGGTACCCTTGTTGATGAGGTGTGCCCCTCCCTCCCCTCGCAGTTTCCCTCAACTGACAATCCTACCTCCCCTTTCCTGGCAGTTTTGATGATAACTGTTCAAGGTCTGATGATAATTGTTCAAGGTCTGCTTATGAGTGAGAACATATGGTACTCTGTTCTTTGTTTTTGTGCTAGATCACTGAGAATGATAGACTCTAAATTCATCCAAGTTGCTGCAAAGTCCATATCAAAGCAAGTCTTAAAACACCATCTCTTTGGTGATTCATCCAGATTGATTCTTGTAATTGAAAATAAGATGACCTCTTGAGCAAAAGAAGTGGAGTAATTAAATAACTTGTCTAAGCCTGAACTCAGGCAGCAAGGCTTTAGAGTTCCTGCTCTGAACTTCTGTACTACAAAGGCCCTCCCTTAGTGGACTGCTCCATTCCACTGAGGAGCAACAAAAAAGACTCCCTTCTCATCCCCTGAGCCCAGGAGTTCGCGGCTGTGGTGAGCTAGGATCGCACTCCAGCCTGGGAAACAGAGCCTGGGGAACAGAGCAAGACCCTGTCGAAAGGGAGAAAGGAAGGAAGGAAGGGCAGGAAAGGAAGTTCTCCTCCTCTGCTAAGTCTGACCAAGTAGAGGGTCCAATTGCACTGCACTGATATCTCTAGAGTTCTGAAGAACTACCATTACCCTCTCCTCTCATTCCAAATCTGGTCTGAGAGTAGTCATTCACTCTATGCCTTTCTGGTCATTGTTGTCTAGCAAAGTGTGTCATGCCTGGAAGACAGGTATGAATTTCTGCACCTGCTTCCTCTGTTCTCTTGTATGTAATGCAAATTAGACTTCATAATGGTAAACTTTTCAAGGGCAGGCATGTGTTTTCCAGCTTATTTGTATTTCCCACCATGGTAAGCAAACAGTAGTCCCTTCACAGTTTTTTTTAATAAATGTGTACTTAACATTATCACCTTTGCATGCCTGTGTATTTTCTGTATATGTTCCTACATAATAGTAAAAGTATCAAATTTAGTGGAGAAGTAATAGACTTTTATATTTAAAGCTTTCTCTCGTTATCCACCAAGTTGTTCTGAAATTGGCTAACATGATCTTGTTACTTTACTGCCAGATACCAGTTCATCATCGTGACACAGTATTTTATTTATTATATTCTTATGAAATGAATTGCATAACACAACTTTACTAGCCTTTTTGGGTCATCCTTTTCTTTAATATCTTTTTCTTGGCTGGGATCAGTGACTCAGCCTGTAATCCCAGCACTTTGGAAGGCTAAGGCGAGTGGATTACCCAAGCCTGCGGGTTGGAGACCAGCCTGGTCAACTTGGCGAGACCTCATCTCTGCAATAAATCAAAAATTAGCCAGGCGTGGTAGCGCACACCTGTAGTTCTGGCTACTTGGAAGGCTGAGGTGGAAGGATCACCGGAGGCCAGCAAGTCGACGCTGGGGTGGCCGTGAGCGTGCCACTGCACTCTAGCCTGGGTGATGGAGTGAAACTCCAACTCAAATATATATATATATCTTTTTATTTTATTTTATTTTTTTGAGTCAGAGTCTCATTCTGTCACTTAAGCGGGAGTGCAGTGTTACAATCATGGTTCACTGCAGTCTTGACCTCCTGGGTTCAGGTCGTTCTTCTGCCTCAGCCTCCAGAGTAGTTGGGACTACACCACACCTGGTTTTTTGGGGTTTTTTTTACTTTTTTTTTTTGAGTTGGTATCTCACTCTGTTGCCCAGGCTGGAGTCCATGGCACACTCACAGTTACCCCAGCATTGACCTGCTGGGCTCCAATGATCCCTCTGCCTCAGCCTTCCAAGTAACCAGAACTACAGGCGCATGCTACCACTCTGTGCTAATTTTCTAGTTATTGTAGGGACAAGGCCTCTCCAAGTTGCCTGGGTTGGTCTTGAACTCGTGGGCTCAGGCATTCCACTTGCCTCAGCCTCCCAAAATGCTGAGATTACAAGTTGAGCCACTGGGCCTGGCTTTTTTTTTTTTACCTTTTTTGAGAGAGAAGGTCTCACTGTGTTGTCCAGGCTGGTCTCAAACTCCTGGACTCAAGCAATCCTTCCACCTCAGCCTTCCAGAGTGCTAGGATTACAGGCATGAGCTACTGCACCTGACCTTTAATATCTAAATAAGAAGGATTCAAGCCTCCATATAAGGGAATACAGGGAGTCCAGTCCCTGTCCCAGACTTTATGAAGACAGTCAGTAAGTTCTCATATATTTGACAAATCCATCCTGGGTGTTTTGGGTCAACTCCTTCTGGACTGCTGCTCCAGGCTTCTCCACTGATCACCCCTGACTGGGGTTTTCGAGGCTCCTGAGCCTTCCTCAGGTGTAGACACATATTCTCCCAAAAGCATAGAAATGGATCACCATCCCCCATCCTGAGTCCAGAAAATACTGTTAACCAATGTTTTCACATAGTTTACTAAGGCTTGCAGAAGCTATGAGGAATTATAACAAAGAAAGGGAAAAGTCGAACGTGATGCAAGACCCTGGAACCTGGAGTCTATTGACATGCCATTTCACAGGGAATCTCCTAGTGGACTCTCTGAGTCCCAGTCTGCCAGCCCCTTTACAGAATCCACTTAATGTTCTCTAGATAAAAGTTTATCTTTCTGATCTCTTTTCTGTTACAAGTTCCACACTCTCAATCCCTGTCCAAGGCTCTGCTATAAGATGCAAAGCCAGGTCATGGAATCAAAGTCTCTTCTGAGAAGCATGTAGCCCCCAAAGAATTGAGCAGACTTGCTATCTATTTCTGGATGACTTTATCAATAGGCTTCCCCAGTGCTAATGTTGGGTACTTCACAAACACTCAACTTTTTAAAATGTTATTTACTTAACTTATAAATCTTAACTCATGAAATATGAGTCCTTCCAAACCAAAGAAGGATGTTAACCCCAAGATAAATTCATATTCCACCATTTGTGAAGGAGTTTCAGGTAGGAATGCCTGGTGATTTAGAATACTATAATCTCCTTTTCTAACCATCAAGAATTTGTATTAGAATCCAGTCCTAGATTACCTCCACAATATTATTGGCCTTTTAAAAAAAAAAAAAAAAAGAAACATGGCTATTCCTGTGTGTGTTTTTTTTTTCTTTTGTAGGCAGAAGGGCATTAAAGACTTGCACTTCTCCATGATTTACATTCAATGTACATTTCTCATATTATATTCTATCACAATGAATATTCTTGGATAATTCCTAAGAGCCTTTACATTTGGAGCACTAAACTGCTATCAGCTTTGGGAGGTATTAACTTAGTAAATGACTGGTTTATGAACCACTTCAGAAGTAACCTTCAAAAAGGAAAGGAATGAAGTATGGGATATTTTGTTGGGAAAAGAGTCGCACACAAACACAAAATCTGTGAGTTATTGCTTTAAAGGAAGCTTAATTCTTTATTCACCCATTGAACTTTGTCCTCTTCTGGTGGGTGTGGTAGATTTAGTCAGAAAGAAAACAGACTCCTAGAAGTTTCTTTATCCTTATTTTGAATTCCAGTTGTTCCTGCAATACAGAAGTAGTATTTAATTATTTGTTCTATTTTTGTGTGTGTACTGTGAAACCTAATACTGGGACCCTTAAGTAGTTCAGTAAAAATTGAAGGAGGTAGCCGGGCTCGGTGGCTCAGCCTGTAATCCCGCGCCTTTGGGAGGCTGAGGTGAGTGGATTGCCTGAGCCCTCGGGTTCGAGACCTGCCTGGGCAGCAAGACCTCATCTCTACAATAAATCAAAAAATCAGCCGGGCGTGGTAGCGCGTGCCTGTAATTCCGGCTACTCAGAAGGCTGAGGCGGAAGGATCGCCGGAGCCCAGCAGGTCAAGGCCGCGGTGGCCGGAAGCGGCCACTGCACTCCAGTCTGGGCGACAGAGTGAGACTCCAACTCAGAAAAAAAAAATTGAAGGAGGTGAGTGGATTAAATATATATGTGTGTGTGTGTGTGTGTGTGTGTGTGTGTGTGTGTGTGTGTGTTATTTACTTAATGTATAAATAAATATATATATATATATATTTCAAGGAATGGAAAGATAGCCAAATGAGAGCAAAAAAGATTTGGGTACTGTCTCAACAAGTTTACCATATTTTAAATCTGCCTAGGTGTTTATGTGTAACCCCTCAAGAGTTGACAACCATATAGTCTGATAAAACTTCGTTAACTAATACAGTTTCAGTTTCAGCACTACTGGGTAAAAATAGATTTTTACTGACAAAGTTAATTTCTTTTTTTCAGCTAAAAATTAACACATGGGAGCATTATCTTAGGAAATGTTACTTGTTTTATATGCATGTATCTAACTCTGAAACAAATCTTATTTTTCTATTTTACCTATCCTTTCAATGTAATTATACAAATGCTATATATGTATGTTGCTAAGTTAAAGTCTTCATTGCAATTATGCTTGAACTTCTAATGGATACCCAGGGACAGCAAAGACATGTCTGAACAGGTAAATCAGCACATTACTAAACGACATGCATGTCCCATGTATTGCAATCTTTTAAAGCTCTAACTATGAGTACTTTCTGTTGCGTAATTTTATAAAGTAGTATTTTTTTTTTATTACACAAACATGATAAGGACACAAAACACATTTTTTTCCTTCTGGAGACTGAACTTTCATGAGAATGTTGAGAGCCCCATTTCTTACCATCCCAAACCCCACCCTGGACCATATTGCCCAATAAAGACCAGATTTTCCAAATGTTGGATTCTAGCTGCCTTTGCAACAAGCATAAGTCAGTCATTGGAAATCCTGTGCATATAGCAAGGTTTATCTTAATAGTATTTTGAACTGAAAATAAGCAAACATATTTAAAATTGTAATATGCAAAGAATATTACCATACCTCAGTGCTTTGTTTTTACTTTCATGCCACATAGCATCCTTTTAAAGTAATTATCCTTTATTGTCCCCAAATCCTTTTGGGGTCAGCAAATCATCCTTTATGAAAAAGTTTGTGGGAAAAAAAAGAAACTTTAATTACCCTCTATGGGAAAAATTGTTTTTTCTGCTTCTGATGGGACAAAAGTGGTTCTTAGATATAATTTTACAAAACCTCAGTAGCATGTTGAAGTCTGGGAGGCAAAAGACATTTATGCAATTACTAAGTCTATCGCACATGTGAGCAAACATGAGGGGAGAGCTATTATGTTTCTATACCCATTACTCGAATGGTCTGCCTTTATTTCAATACTCAGAGACATCATTGGAGAAGGTCAAAATAGTCCCTTTATTGTAATGCAAGATTTTTTTTAAGGTTGTATTTATTTCTTTGCTAGAGGAATTTTATTTTGATATATGAATTAACAATAATCCAGTTACAATCAATTTAATAAAATTGTACAGAAAAGGTTTTGGTGGTATCCAAAAGGAATATGCAAATGTGATTGCTTATAAAGTAGAAGCAACACAAAATATTATGTTCATTTTAACTAAGGCCAGACAGTTGAGGTAAAGTGTGTGTCCATAGGCAATTGTCATTGTCATTCAAGTGTGGCAAATATTTTGTACTAGTCTACCCAAAAGCCTCCCTCATTTTCAGGTTAATTTCCAGATTATTTTCCCAGGATGATTTCTCAGGACTACATGTCCCCTGCTTTGAGACAGGATACTGTGGCTCCCATAATGTGAATTCTATTCTCTGGGGTGGCCAGACCTCAGCTGAGGGCAAATCATTTTCAGAATCGTTGTTCTGTTCCCATGACCTGGACCTGATTAAACAAATTACAGTGGCAAGCCCAGAAGTATTCCTCCAACCAGTTAGGCAGAAACTTTGGACCTAAGCAAGAAACACGTCACAGAGGAGAGCAACAAAGTGTAGTTAATTTTTTGCTGGCAAGAATAAGCAAAGAAAATTGACACTATAAACAAGGGGCTGGATCCTATAAACCTGGATAGTGATGGTAAACAATAACATGAAACGAATAAAACACCATAAAATGACAAGCAATTACAGCCTCTGCCGTAAGTAGATGAGCAAACCTGATATATTAACTAGTTCAAATGTTCCAACTATACAATTTATGAGTCTAACAAAAGAAATAGAACAATAACCAGTGCTTAAATTTTATATTTAAAAATGTCCATCAATACCATTCTATCCTTCCTATATTTTGTTTTTAGAATTCATTTTCCATGTTGCTAGGTCTAATTGGCCATAGTCCATCTTGTTTTAAAAGTTCATCCCCCAAAATCAATCTCACTAGTTAAAATAAGCAATCTTTCCAAACTGTAAACATAAAACTTGCCTGGAAATAACCTGCTTGCTTTTCCTTTGTAAACGTTAATCATTTCAAACTTAACATCACAGGCTTAAAATTCAATTCAGCTTGGTAAGACATGAATTCAACTGACTTTAACATTTTAAATAATAAAAACCATTAATATGAAAGAGGATGTAGACATTGACTTATCAATATTCAAAATGGATATTTACAAATGTTCCCCCAAATAAAACAAGATGCAAGTGTTTGATTTAATATTATTCTGTTCCACAATCAATTTATCAACATAAAATGATTGCATCGATATACAATTCCAAGATCAAAGTCCATGTAATATCAACTTTATATAGTTAAATGTATTAATCAGTAAAAGGTATTTATATCTTGAAAAATTGAGAATATAAAAATTTAGAAAGAATGTAAAAATTTAGCCAAGCTACAGTTAATCAATGTATCCATCCAAAAATCATCTATTGGACATGTATGTACATTGGGTATATCAGAACCTAAAAGTCACCATAGATAGAACCAATATGGTCTGTGTGCACTACAAGAAGAAATTTTCAGTAGCACAGAAAGCTTTGCTTTTCCACAGGTCTCCCACCATCTGTGAGGAGGAGCTATTTCTTATTTTCTCCAAATAGGGAAACTCAAGATCATGGAGAAGAATGAAATGAGAAGTGAGTGGATACTGATATTAATGTCTCTACATTAGACAGGAAATGTATTAAACAGCTATGCTCTTCCTTTTTTTTCCTGGAGATTCCAGCAAAAAATGAAGAGAAGAGTTGATTGACACAATCATGGAAATAAAAGAGGGGAGGCTTCAAAGATTCCTATTCTTAACAATACAGACCGTTGTAAAAGACCTAAACCACTAGGGTTTTGTTACACATATTTTTTGGTTGTTTCAGAAGTTCATCTTTCTCCTAAGCCAAGTGTGTTTTCTGTTTATCTTACACATTAAAAGATAATAAGAACTGGGCTCAGTGGCTCAGCCTATAATCCCAGCACTTTCGGATTGCCTGAGCCTGCGGGTATGAGACCAGCTCGGGCAACTTGGTGAGCCCTTGTCTATACAATAAATAAAAAATTAGCTGGACATGGTAGCACGCCCCTGTAGTTCTGGCTACTTGGAAGGCTGAGGTGAAAGGAGCCCAGCAGGTCAATGCTGGGGTACCGTGAGTGTGCCACTGCACGCCAGCCTGGGCGACAGAGTGAGACTCCAACTCAAAAATAATAACAATAATAGCAATAAGAATAAGGAAGCCGGGCTCGGTGACTCAGCCTGTAATCCCGCGCCTTTGAGAGGCTGAGGAGAGTGGATTGCCTGAGCCCGCGGGTTCGAGACCCGCCTGGGCAGCGAGACCTCATCTCGACAATAAATCCAAAAATCAGCCGAGCGTGGTAGCGCATGCCTGTAGTTCCGGCTACTTGGAAGGCTGAGGCGGAAGGATCGCCGGAGCCCAGCAGGTCGAGGCTGCGGTGGCCGGGAGCCGCCACTGCACTCCAGTCTGGGCGACAGAGTGAGACTCCAACTCAAAAAAAAAAAAAAGAATAAGGAATAGAAATAATATTGTCCTTATAGATGGTACCTATAGTAATATTCATTTCAAGTGGTTTATTTTTATATGAATAATTCTATCATTATGGCTTGTACCTCTAGCTTATATGCTATATTTTTCTTGGGTATTAATATGATTTATAAGCATCTTTTATGGGACAATAACAATAAGAAGGATCTTGTTTGTGATGTGTTTTATAGTTTACAAAATACTTTTACCTACATTATCTCATTTGATTAATGACCCTGGCAGGTGGCCAGGACAGCTATGTTTATCCATGCTTTATAGAAACAAAGACTTAGGGAGGTTATGAAATGTCTAAGCATCACACTAAGTAGCAAGTAGAGCTGAGATTTAAACTTAAATCATGTGCCTTCAAGCCCAGGTCACACAATCCAAGTTCAGTTTCCTTCTTTCAATGCTCTGTCTCCTATAATATTATGACTCCGAGTGGATTGATGGTACCATGCCTTTTAGCCATCAGTGCCACAGATGTTAATATGTTTGATCCCATGTTAATTAGCATCATATAACTAAATAGGCAATAAATAAAAAGTTACTAGCTAATACAATGCATAAAGGACCCCCCCCAAATGATTAAATTATCATATAGGGAGCAAGTGGCCAAAAGTGAAGCCAGAAAATACAAAGGCAAAGATTCATTTCTAATGTTTGTTAGAAGAAAAGCATTTAAGGTGAAATTTTAATAAAATAATTTCTCTAAGTGATTGGTTAGTATATTAATCTTGCCGGGATAATTTATTTTAATCTTTTTAAAGAGATCTGTGGTAAAATGTGCTGAGGAGAAAAGACTTGAGTTATTTTTAAGTCACTGAGCTTTTCAGTGACCCTTGCCTATGCTGGATCATTGTCCTCCCCCATTTGATCCCTATTGTACGACCCACTAAAAGCAACATGGTTAGCAACTTAGAACATCACTTCTGCAAAGTTGCTTTGTTCTCTATCCATATTTTCAGCTATTCAAATAACAGAATAATTTTTGAAATGTCTCTTGTTTAATTCAATTTACAAACATATATAGAGTACCGGATGACAAGTTTCAGGAAACACAAAGGCCAAAAGAACTTGGTCTATGAACTCAAGAAACTTGCAAGGGCAACTTCTATATGTTTAGCAATGGTTCCTCAGAGCCTAAATTTATACCTAGTAAATAACATTTTGGACTGACTTATGAACACTTTTCCCTTTTCTGACAGTGTTTCCTATCTGTAAGGTTGGTCCCTGTGACTCTCTTACTCCATAGTTCTAGCAACACAGAATGTGATCAGGCTGGACAGGGGCCCAAGATGAACGAATTAGATTCACCCTCTTGCCTTTTGAATAAGGATACAGAGATTCTTGTAAATTAGCTCTGAGATGCAGGTCAGGTAGGCTCATGGAAACGAGGGCTCTGAACTGGCTAGGCATGATTTTAGGGTTGCCAGATAAAATACAGTCTGCTGTGTTTTTGCTTGCTAAATCTGGCAACCCTATGAAAGTAAAGAAAGCTACTCTGCAGAAAAGAGAGTAGAAACATAGAGATAAGGAAAATCAAAGACTGTGGTGATTTTGTAGGCAGGGAGGGGAAAAGATTGAGGTAAAAGAAAAATATCCCAAATGTTTCTGCAGTCACTGACAACTTTTCTGTTCTCAGTTCCAGTTCCTTGGGAGATCTGGCTATATTTCTTGCCCTTGAGTTCTGTGAGATTCCCTGCCTCTTTAAAGAGATCTTTTATTTCTTTAGGTAGCCTATAGAAAATATGTTTCTTTTTTTTTTTGAGTTGGAGTCTCACTCCGTTGCTCAGGCTGGAGTACAGTGGCACACTCACAGCCACCCCAGCGTCGACCTGCTGAGCTCAGCAATCCTTCTATCTCAGCCTTCCAAGTAGTCGGAACTATGGGCATGTGCAACCACGCTTGGCTAATTTTTGATTTATTGTAGAGATGAGGTCTCACCAAGTTGCCCAGGCTATTCTCAAACCCGTGGGCTCAGGCAATCCCCTTACCTTGGCCTCTCAAAGTGCTGGGATTACAAGCTTGAGCCACTGCACCCAGCCAGGAAATATGTTTCTTATATCAAACATATCCCAAGGCATATTTAATATTGTCACGTTTTGAGAAAAGGTTTTTATTATTTCACAAACTGTAAAGACTTCCCAGGTCCATGAAATATAAGAATAGAACACTTGCTTCCTATTTATCAAGAGTAGGGAAGTTTATCTCAAATACAATGAAATGTCTCGATCAATACTTCTAAAATTGTGGTTGGCAACCTGGGATTCATAAGAGGTCTTCTTGGTTTCCTTAGAAATCTTAGTTAATAAGTAAACTCATTTCATATATTTTCTTAAGGTATTATTCTGAAATGTCCCCAGAGTAGAAATGATCAATAGGCTAAAGTTAGTTTTTAGATATTATCAATTTTCATTATGCTTACTCCTCCTCTTCCTTTTTCATGCCTCTTTCCTCCTCCATTTCTCTTTCCTCCCTCCTCCCATTCTTCAACCTCCCTGCCTAAGTTTCTCTTGAGGAAAAGAGGCCTTCAAGAAAGTCACTAACACCTCAGTGCGAATTAGTTGAAAGTGCTATTCACACTGATA
Organism: Carlito syrichta; assembly: GCF_000164805.1. Classification (NCBI taxonomy): domain Eukaryota; kingdom Metazoa; phylum Chordata; class Mammalia; order Primates; family Tarsiidae; genus Carlito; species Carlito syrichta. The sequence continues at coordinate 130,620 of NW_007097940.1, read as the reverse complement.
GGATTTGCAATTTGAAAATACTTTAAGAGAGGGAAGTCAATAGAACATTTCTGGCCTTGAACAACAACCTTGCTATGTTGCTATGGACAACAACCTATATACAACCCTATATGTTGTGGAGTTTATATGAAATTCATATTAGATAATGAAGTGGGAGGACAGGTTATCATGGTGAATGTTCAAGAAAATCATCTTGGTCTGAGTCAGTTTACTCACCCTGGGACTGTGGCTAGAGCTGGAGATGACTTTCACTGGAGTGGATCTGGGAAAAGGATTCATGGGCATGTAAGCTAGGGACAGTTGTCAACCAAGCAGCAGCACTCAGAAGAACAAAGAAACAGAGTTGACAATAGGTCTAAAAAGAGGAGCAAATGACAATCTGAAATATGCACTTGGTAGTATATTTCCAGGGTTAGTTATAAGGAAAGGCCAAATAAAAGAACTATATAATGGTAACATTCTTAAACCTAAATAGAACACAGGTGACTGGACATTTTAATTTCACCCACAAGCTGTCGGGTTTTTCCCTTTATTCAAAAACATCTCTCCTCTGCCTAAAACTTTACTAGTTTCATGTTCTTTTTATTAATAAACAATCTCTTTTTAGAGTTTTAAGGAGGATTTCTAGTCATTCATACTTTGAATTAAAGCATGAAATATGAAGAAACCAGTCAGTTCCTATCTATGTTTAAAAATCTGGAAACAAAACAGGCTCGGTGGCTCAGCCTGTAATCCCGCGCCTTTGGGAGGCTGAGGTGAGTGGATTGCCTGAGCCCGCGGGTTCGAGACCCGCCTGGGCAGCGAGATCTCATCTCTACAATAAATCAAAAAATCAGCCGAGCATGGTAGCGCATGCCTGTAATTCCGGCTACTTGGAAGGCTGAGGCGGAAGGATCGCTGGAGCCCAGCAGGTCGAGGCTGCGGTGGCCGGGAGCAGCCGCTGCACTCCAGTCTGGGCGACAGAGTGAGATTCCAACTCAAAAAAAAAAAAAAAAAATCTGGAAACACTCTTATGATTAGCAGTGAGGAAGAGTTAATTTTGGAATAAGGGCTACTTTGAAGTGCAGGCAGGCTCATTTATGACAAGAAGGCAGCATTGATGACACTTAGCATCTGAAGTGCAGGAATTATGAGACAAGATTTGGAAGACAAATGCACAAAGAGCCTTTAAAATCAAGTTTTCTAGTTTAAATTTTAATCTATGTTCATCCATCCCACAAGACTACTCCCAAAAACCATATGGAAACAACAATATATAGTATTCTCATGCATATTGCATCCTACCCCTCGGGTGGTTAAAGACCCACCTAGGATCCACAGTTCCATGAGTAGAGGGAATAGAGATTCCAGCCCTCTACCTCCATTTTCTTAGGTGAGCATCCTTGTGCACAATGTACACAACTATGTGAGCAGCAATCCCTTCCCGTTTCCCCCTCTGCCTTCCCCATATATCCATCTATCCGGTACTTAATGAAATGTGACTGACTCATCAAGACCCAGCTCAAGTAGTACTTGATTTTCACAGAACAGTACTTCTCTATTGCTTTAAACTAATACTAGAGAAGTATCGTAGAATAATGACTAACAGTACCAACTCTGGAGCCAAACTGCTTGAGTTCAATCACGGTTTGTCATTTATGAGTGGCATAGCTGTAGGTTTGTTTTTTTACTTATAAAATGGGGTAATGGAAGTAACAACCTCAGGAGTTTACTATGGATATATAACAAGATAATATATGTGACATACTTAGAACAATGTTTGGAACATAATGAGCAATTTGACATATATTTGGAAATGCTATAACTCAGCTGCTGCTGGTAGCATATCTCTATTCTAATGCATTTTTTGGAGCTCGTGTGTGTCTAATTTCTCTAGTCAATGAAAAAATTTGATTCATCTGTGTATACATAATGCCTGGTTTTTAAAAAATACAGGTTTTTAAAGATACTTCATACATTTTTGATGAATAAATGAGTAAGCCTCTGGGACATGGACACCAAGGAGATTCTTCTCTTGGGAAAACAGATAAGCAAAATGGAGATAAAATGAAACTACACTGAGGCCAAATGGATCATGAGTTCTAACAGTTAGTTAGAGAGGTCAAGAAAGATTCAATAATGCTAAAAAGGGACTTTCTGTTGTTTGTTTGTTTTTGTTTTTAACAAGTAGGCAGGGAAAGTGAGGGAAAGGACTTTAACATAGATGTAATGCCTAATTCATAAACTCATTCTAAATGTATTGTAACAGAGTTGGTCAAGTAGCTAGCTATAGCAAATGCTGTAGAAATTGTGTGGGGGTTCAAGGAATTCCCAGGAGAATAGTAGTGAACAAAAATTTCCCAAATTTTTTTTAAGATAAGAAAGTATGTTCTAAGATATATAACAAGGTTTTGTGGTTGTAAATTTTAGTGGTTGATGTTTTTAAGGAAAAGTAATTTTATCATCATATTGTGCAATGACATCTTTGTCATTGCACAATATACTAAGCCAACTGTATGTGTCAAGCACTAAAAGATATAGAACAGTAGTTCCCAAACCATTCTTGGAAATCTGTGGCATGGAGCAGGTGTGGTGTCCAGGGACAAAATAATACATGTACATATATATTTTCTCAATCAATATATTTTAAAAGTATAACAACAGTCAATGACATATTTTGAAAATTAAAAAAAAAGTTGAGATGCACTAGTGTATTTAGATGGTATTTACAGGCAAAAAGAACAAAAAGACTATAGAATGGAAAATGATTTTTTTTAGAGTAAAGGAATGTCCAGGTCAGGCACAGTGGCTCACACCTATAATCCCAACACTTTGGGAGGCCAAGGTGAGAGGATTGCCTAAGCCCACAGGTTCGAGACCAGCCTGGGCAACTTGGTGAGTCCTCATCACTACAGTAAATCAAGAAAAAAAATTAGCCAGGCATGGTAGCGCATGCCTATAGTTCCAGCTACTTGGAAGGCTGAAGTGGAAGGATCACCAGAGCCCTGCAGGTCAAGGCTGCAGTGGCTGGAAGCATGCCACTGCACTCCAGCCTGGGCAAGAGAGTGAGACTCCAACTCAAAAAAAAAAAAAATGTCCAGGTACCATGCAATAGCCTCTTTTAGGCAGCACAATCCTGTGGTTTGTCCAATTCCTTTCCAGTAGTGTGTTGCATTCAGTATTGCTCAAGAAAAATTGCCATCTGTAGATCTTAGACATATTTTTGTTATTCTGAAATTTCATTGTAAGTTTTCCTCTAAAGATAATCACTATTAACATTTTCTTATATTCCTTCTAAAAATGTTTCTCTGCATATTTTTTACTTATAAAATTGAGATTGGCTGGGCTCGGTGGCTCAGCCTGTAATCCCAGCACTTTGGGAGGCCGAGGTGAGTGGATTGCCTGAGCCCGTGGGTTCGAGACCTGCCTGGGCAACTTGGCGAGAGCTCATCTCTACAATAAATTAAAAAAATTAGCCGGGCATGGTAGTGTGCGCCTGTAGTTCCAGCTACTTGGAAGGCTGAGGCAGAAGGATCGCCGGAGCCCAGCGGGTCGAGGCTGCGGTGGCTGGGAGCGGCCACTGCACTCCACTATGGGCGACTGAGTGAGATTCCAACTCAAAAAAAAAAAAATTGAGATTATTCATATTGCATGTGTGTGTATAGCTCCTCCTTTAATTTCATTTTAAATTTTGAAAGTTGCCTTTTTGCCAGGCACAGTGACTCACACCTGTAATCCTAGCACTTTAGGGGGCCAAGACGAGAGGATTGCCTGAGCCCACAGGTTCAGGATCAGCCTGGATAACGTGGTAAGACCTCATCTCTACAATAAATACAAAAATTAGCTGGGTGTGGTGGCTCACGCCTGTAGTTCCAGCAACTTGGGATACCAAGGCGGAAGGATTGCCTGAGGCCAACAGGTCAAGGCTGTGGTGGCAACAGAGTGCCTGGGCAACACAGTGAGACTCCAACTCAAAGAAAGAAAGAAAGAAAGAAGGAAAGACGGAAGGGAGGGGAGGGAAGGGAAGAAAAAAAAAGGAGGGAGAGAGAGAGAAAAAACGAAGCCTTTTCATATCACAAAATGTAAGGATTATTAAAATAACTGTTTACCTATACAATGACAAAAGTAAAAATAAGTTACAGAGTGAGGTTCTCAATGAACCCCTTGTACTGGGTATTTTTATAGATAGGTTTTATTAGATCAGCTCCTATAACAGTGCTCTATGCGAAGTCCTCCTAATTTTGCACTTAAAAGCAAAGTCTCTGGTGAATGATGACACTAGGTAAACACTAAAGAACAAGTACAGTGGCCAAAAGTCAACAATTCAATTCGAGATGAAATTTTCAAAGATCATCTATTCAGTAACACACCCACTTCTGCCCTTACTATACACAAGTAAACCTAAATAACCTTAGTGTAGTTACAGATTACTGATGCTTTAATCTCAAATTGGCTTCTCTTTGTTATAATTTAACGAAGATCCAGTTTTGCATGGATAAAAAGAATCTCTCTCTAAATTCAGTAAGCTTAGATCACTTGTCAAGATTATTATAGAGCAAATTTATATACTTCAGTTGGGAGAACAGATTCCATGACTTGCAAGAATTCTTGCAACGATATGGGGAATATCTCAATTCATCAAAGTTTACGATGGACATTTAGTTATCTATCATGAGCTTTTACATATGAAACTTAGGCATTCATTTTGTTCGCTGGTAAAATGTAGAATTGCTGGCCTTCCTCTCTAGGCACTTAAGAAAACATAGTTTTCGTAGTTTGAAGCCAGGCTCGGTGGCTCAGCCTGTAATCCCGCACCTTTGGGAGGCTGAGGTGAGTGGATTGCCTGAGCCCACGGGTTCGAGATCCGCCTGTAGAGACCTCATCTCTACAATAAATCAAAAATCAGCCGGGCGTGGTAGCGCATGCCTGTAATTCCGGCTACTTGGAAGGCTGAGGCGGAAGGATCACCGGAGCCCAGCAGGTCGAGGCTGCTGTGGCTGGAAGCGGCCACTGCACTCCAGTCTGGGCGACAGAGTGAGACTCCAACTCAAAAAAAAAAAAAAAACCAGAAAAAAAAACATAGTTTGATATAAGTAGATCTTAAAAATTTTTTTATCATAAAAAGAAAATATGCTCAATAAAGAAATATTGGAAAATACAACTAAATGCAAAGAGAAAAACTAATTACAAAAAGTTAACCATTTCTAACATTTGGGTATACATCCTTCTCTGCTTTCCCAGTTACAAACATATCTTCAGTCACTCTGCCCCCAAATAGGTATCATATTATACACACTATTTTAAGCTTTGCTTTTTCATTAATTATGTATTTCATGAGCATTTCCCCATGTTAATAGTCTTCTAAAGTGACTTATTTAATGGTATGCATTGTTTAGTAAAAAGTTATGTCAAAATGTGCTTAACAAAACCAAATTGGGAGGTATTTATGAGGGAAAAAAATCACTGTGATGAATAACTCTGCAAACATCACTTTGCCCACATCTTGTGATTTCCTTAGGATAAATTCTAAGAAGTATTATTTCTGGGCCAAAAGGAACACCCATTTTAAGACATTTGCCTCAAATGGCCAAGTTGCCCTCCAGAAAATTAATACCTATTTAATTCCTATTTAACTCCTAAAATTAATCACTATTTAGCTATGATAGCCATACAAGCTCTATAGAAATGGGTGTTCTCCCCCCCCCAAGTCCTCTTTCTGCATCCAGTGCTTAAACAGTACTTAAGAAAAGGAATTTTGTCTTATAATTGTTTCCCTAATTCCTAACACAGTATACCCTGTGTTCAGGAAATATTTACTAAATTAAAGAATGAGTGACTAAGTAAACATTCTTCTAAGCTAAACATAAAGTGATTATGGTGATATGATAGAATGGAGAGAAAAAAATTAAAACTAAACAAGGAATCAGAAGGCTGGTTTTGCTCCTAACCAATTTTATCACTTTTAGTAAATAATTCGACCTGTCCTACCTCTTCTGAGAATTGGCTTCACGGACTTACAACCTGTGCAGTCACAGAGTACTCTGCACTCAGAGGCACCCTGTGGTTGACTTACTGCTCCGCCACTGTTGCCTTCTTGAAATTCTTAATAGTTTTTGAGCAAGAAACCCAACATTTTCATAGTGCACTGTATACTGCATGTTGTATATCTGGTCCTGCCTACACTTCCTCATTTGTACAACAAGATAGCACAGAAAATGAGGCCAAGTCAAGACATAGCAATCTGATTCTATGAGCATTTCCTGAACTCCACACAAAAAACTACAATGTAGGCACATAAATACCTTCAAACAAATTTGAGAGCCATTCTAATTGCTTGATAAAGATCCTTCATTATGTAAAACACTCAGTCCTCTTCTCTGACCCATCTCCATCCATGGTGTCCTTCAGCCTATCCCTTCTAATTCTGGTTCATAATTGCATTGGATTATACTTACTTCTGCGATACTGCAACCATTAACCTTTAAGTATGAAGGGTCTGGCAAAGGGAAATTTCCTTCTGATGACAAATTCTTCTGGTCTGAAAAGAAAGATATCCAACTCAATACAATATTCTCATTTTCTATACCGAAGGTATTGAGCAAAAAGAAAGAAAGAAAGACTTTAAAAGATCATTTTGAATCTCTAAACATTAACTCATAGATAATCAGGATCTTGGTATAGTATGGTTCCTTTCTCTTTTTTTAAAAAATCTCTTTCTTCATCCCCAAATTAAGTATAATTTCATAGTGGACAATTCTCAGATACAACTATTCCAGAAGAAAACAAATGCTGGCTCCAAGTTTATTTTTCAGTAATCATTTTGAAAATAAGTAATGAGCTACAGAGGAAAAAAACACAGCAAGCTGCCCATGAGAACATGAGAACAGCATGTAAATTACCTATTTTAATTCTTACTCTAGAAAAATACCATCTTTGTTTTTAAACATTTTTATCTAAGCAGTTCAAGCTATTTCAAGATGTTATCTGTTTTAACACACATAATGAACCATGGAGGGCAAACTTTATTCTACCATTTTACAGAGAGATAAAAAGTGAAAATAACCCACACCAAAATTACACACAGCTTAGATCTCTGAGTTGAATGCTCTTTGTTTGCATCTCAAAATGTTTACTAAAAATTCATGACCAACTAATGGACTGAAACAATTTGGGAGTAAATTTTTTTAATGTTTTAAAAATATTTACTCTTTAGACTTCATTATGTGTAGACAAACTACACGATTTAAATTCTCCTGACAACTTTGTCTTACCCCTAATAATTATTATTAGTGGTGTTTTTCTACAGAGTATGTGTCTGGGAGAATTTTGATAATACTGGCATTGCCTGTATTCTGAGCCTCTCCCTGAGAGCTGGGTAGATAGAACATAACCACAACATATGTACGTCCATCAGTGCACAATTAGCAAAGATACCTTTTCTGATTCAAGTTTTCTGTCAATTCTGCTTTCTGTTTGCAAAAATATAATAACATTTTCAACGTGGCATCCATAAAAAGAGTAAAGTAGCAGGGACATTTGGAAGGTCAAGTAACTTTTGACTGCTATTTCAAATTAAGATATCAAATAAGTTAATAGTCTAATTACCAGAATGAGTTAAAGTGGCTTTGGTAAGGGTTTGCCTTATTCTCGGGAAATAAGGTAAGCAATGAGAGAATCTGGTTCATCGAAGAGCTATTGAGGCGTGTGGTCAACTTTGCGTATGTGATTTTGAATGCATATGGGGAGATTTTTACATTCATTCATTCAAAAAAGATTATTGAGTTACTGACATATACTAGGCATTGGGCTAAGTGCCGATGAGGGAGATAGATAAGATGTATCAGATAAAATTCGTTTCAGCTAAGAGTAGCTAATGCCCCCAAACAGCATTAGCTTAATCAAGACAGAATTTGATTTCTCCTTCCCGTGTAAGTCTGAAAGAAACTGTCCCAAGCTGCTATGTTGGCCCTGCTGCCTGGAATCCTTAAGGACCCAGCTATATTCAGGTGTCTACTCTGCCATCCGTAGGGTATGGCCCTTTCCCTTATCATTCAAGATGGATCTACAGCCCTCCCATACACGTTGCAAGCAGTAGGTGGGAAGAAAAGAAGAAGCAGGGCCAAGCATTTGCCAATCATATTTTAAAGAAATTTCCAATAACTACCATACATTTATCTGTTTTCATTTGCAAGAACCCAATTCTGGGGCTCACCTCTAGGTGCAGAGAGCCTGGGAAATATGTCTTTAGTTCAACCGTCAATGTGTCCAACCAGAAAATCAGAGGAGGTCTAATAAGGAAGAAGTGATGTTAGCAATTTCTGTCATACATGGCTTCAGACCTCTTGTATATAATACCCTAACAGAACTGGATGGAGGAGGAAGCAAAGAGGGCAGAGTTATCTTAAGGAATAATTTACCAGTTTCAAGAAATACCTGTAAAGGTAATGGTAATTAGCAACACAACTTATGTGCCACTTTCTCTAGGAAAGCTTCCCCAATCTCTCCTTACAGTCACAAGATAGATGCCCTTTGTACAAACTTTTATCATCTATCTCATACAGTATCTATCATGTCATTTATTGCTGATACAGTAATTATCTGTTCTCTCTTCCCCACTCTTTTCCACCCCCACTTGGTTATAATACCTTGAACCAAAACCTGAATGTATTTTTCTTTGTATCCCCAGTATCCTTAGTCTAATATGTTACTTATACTAGAGTCACGAAAAGTGTTTATTACTTAAATTGGTTGAATAAGTAAACTGCAGATAAAGACTCTCTAAATAAATGTATTAAAGATACCATAGAGAGATGGTATAGAGATAACTTCTCCAGCTATCGAAATATTTAGCACCAAGTTTTTGCTTATGAACATAAGTAAATCTTTCAGCTTCATCAATATTTAGAACATCATCTGATCTTCTGAGCGTGTTAAATATTGCTGGAAACTTAAAATTAACTGCATTTTTGTCAATGATGAATGTTATGACAATTATAAATATTTTAAAATCACACTTTCATCAAAATTGTCAAAAAAATAACTTCCTTAAAATACTTCAGTAAAATGCATAAATAGCGAATTCTGTCCGCTCTGTATGAACAGTAAAGTTGGGCTCAGAATGACACAATTGGAAACCTAAGAACATGTTGACTCTTTAACCCATGTTTCTTTCAGCTCTATACTCTTTCCTAAGTCTAGTGGGGCAGCCTCCAGTGGACAACAAGGCTTTTGTCAAAATGGGTTCTACACAGTTCAGTCTCCCTCCTTCCCTCTGTTATTCAACACAGCATAGTAAAATAGAGAAATTTAAGCTGATATGATTCATTTTCTCAGCCCTGTTCGTTTAAATCTGTTCACATTTCTTATTGTAATTATTCATAACTTTTTCTCGATTTTCTTAGGTCAGACACACATGCTCTTCAGATCAGAAATTCAACTGATAAGACATTTTTTACAACTGCCTGGTTTTAAGAAAAATGTATCCAAAAGAGAAGAGCGTTGTTAAAAAGTCTCCATTTTCCTCCCATCACTGTGCACTGTTATTCTATGATTCATTCAGTTACTAAACATTTGTTGAATACAAACTGTGCACAAGGCAGAGCCTATGATAATGCAAAAATTTGCATTTGCAGTACATTTTTCCTAATCTGGACTATATGATATATTACAATTAACTACAGATGTTCTATTTTAGATTATTATTTATATAATTCCACATGTAACTGAATCAAACGTTGAATTGGAGATTCAGGAAAATTGCTTGCAAATCAAATATGCGTGTGTGTGAGTGCATAATTTTCCATTAAAAGATATGAATTGTTAGATGGGAGAAAAATATCTTGCTTTACGCCAGAAGTGACCCAAAATAGTACCTAAAAATAGTCTATTTAGGGAGTATCCTTTCATTGTGTAAAACACTAACAATGGGGGAGAAAATGAGTCTTCCTCATTCTTTCATTTGTCCCTTGGGTTTACAGTATGAGATCTGATAGTCTTTGTCACTTACAGCTGCACATATTATTAGTGACTATTAATGTACACAGGTTTTCCTCCCAGCTCATTTAGCTGTTATTTTATTTTCTAAGTACTACATATTACTTTTATCATATTACTTTCTCTAAGAAAAATGTATATTTAAAAGGAGAGCCATAGATCCCTTTAAGAAATTAAATACCATGCTGACTTTTTTCTGTCCTTCAGTGTCTCACTCAAAGTAACTACAAATCCTTAGTAATTTTTAAGCCAGGTAGACAGCTCTATAGAAAGTAGCTATTTTCATACACTGCTGTGCTACTCTTGGGCCCATGCCATTTTTTTCTTTTCTATATGGGATTGTCTATAAAAAGCAAAAGGGAGTGTTAAAACTAAGAAAGGATAGAAACATAACTCACTGGCAGGTCACAGTAATACTAAACAGAAAAATGTTTCAAATATGGAGTGCTTTGTAAAATATAGAGCATTATGTAAATGTAAGTATTATTATTCACTCACTTAAATAATACTTATCAAATGCCAGATGATAAGGATACATAAAGTGCTCCATTTAGGAAATTTGAGGAGAAAGATATAAACTGTAAGAGCAATTCAGTAGAGAAGAAGTATGTGGGCGTGTGGTGGAAGAAGGAGTAAACCAGGCTGGTCCAAAGGAATCAGGGATGGTTTCTTATCAGAAGTAACTTTTGGGGTCTGGGAAAGGTGGCTCACGCCTATAATCCCAGCACTTTGGGAGGCTGAAGTGAGAAGATTGCCTGAGCCCACAGGTTTGAGACCAGCCCTGGGCAACTTGGTGAGACCTCAATTCTACAATAAATCAAAAAAATTAGCCAGGCATAGTGGCGCGTGCCTGTAGTTACCACTACTTGGAAGACTGAGGCAGAAGGATCACTTGAGCCCAGCAGGTTGAGACTTCAGTGGCTGTGAGCGTGTCACTGCACTCCAGCTTGGGCAATAGAGTGAGACTCCAACTCAAAAAAAAAAAAAAAAAAGAAGTAACTTTTGGGCTAAGAAGTTGTTTATTTATTTCTTCAGAGTGTCACTCAGACTGGAGTGCACAGTGGCATAATCACAACAATCAATGACTCGTGGCAGCCTCGACCTCCTGGGCTCAGATGATCCTTCCACCTCAGCCTCCCCAATAGCTGAGACTACAGTGTGAGTCAATTTTTTTATTTTTATTTTTTTTGTAGAGACAATTTTTCACTATGTTGCCCAGGCTGGTCTCAAACTTCTGGACTCAAGCAATCTGCCCACCTTGACTCCTAAAGTGCTTGGATTACAGGCGTGAGCCACTGTACCTGGCGTGGGATGAGAATTTAAACATTGGTAAGAGTCTGTATGTAAACAGGGAAGAGGGTATTCTCATAAAGAGAGCAATATATGCAGAGGTCAGAAAGAGCCTGGATTGTTCAGAGATCAGTAGGCCATTTCATCTGGCTAACACATAGACTGGCACTCAGATCAGGAAGGACCTCAAATGACAAGCGATAGGCTTGGGATTTTATCCTCTAAGGTTTTTGAGCCATGAGAGGATCTTAAGCAAGAAAGAACTATAATTAAATTTGAGTTTTCAAAAAGATCATTTGGGTAGCAGAGATGAATGCTCTTATTAGGAAACTGAAATAAGAAAGAGATAACTTTGTGATAGAGTTAACGAACAATTAATACAGTTTGTTAACTGAGTCATGCTAGTAGAATGATTCTGAAGTTTCTGATGTGAGTAAGTGGTTGGATGCTGGTACAATTCACTAAGAGAATAACACATGGGTGATGCATATATTAGGCTGATGCATAAGTTCGTAGCATTTGTGTTTGGCATGACAACACTGTGGTGGGACTTTGTTTATAGTTTGTCATTTGTCATTTGGAGTGACAATGTTGTTCTTATGAATATGCCTTGCATTTTTCAGATTTCCAACGTATTCTTCTGTTTTGAGTTTAACAGAGGAGTAAAGGCAGTGGAGGTGGCTGGAAACATTCATGCCATGTACAAGGGGAATGCCACTGGGGAAAGCATAGCAAGAAAATGGTTTTGTCAGCCGGGCTCGGTGGCTCAGTCTGTAATCCCACCCCTTTGGGAGGCTGAGGTGAGTGGATTGCCTGAGCCTGCGGGTTCGAGACCCGCCTGGGCAGTGAGACCTCATCTCTACAATAAATCAAAAAATCAGCCGGGCGTGGTAGCGCATGCCTGTAATTCCGGCTACTCGGAAGGCTGAGGCGGAAGGATCGCCGGAGCCCAGCAGGTCGAGGCTGCGGTGGCCGGGAGCGGCCACTGCACTCCAGTCTGGGCGACAGAGTGAGACTCCAACTCAAAAAAAAAAAAAGAAAATGGTTTTGTCATTTTGAAGAGGACCACTTTGACCTGAGTGATTCTCCATAGTGGAAGACCATCGGGCTTTGATGTGAAGACCATTTAAACACTTTAATTAACGATAATCCACATCGGTCAACCCAAGAATTGGTAAATGTGATAAACTGTGACCAGTCCACTGTTGTGTGACATTTGTATCCCATGAGAAAGCACCAAACACTGTGAATTTATGTGTCAGCCCAATATTTGGAGGAAACATGACTTGTTTGGGCATGCTGAGTTTGAAGAACTTAAGGAACATCGAGAAAAAATGTTCTAGAAGAATCATGTCTAGAAGAAAATTTGATATATGGTCTAGAAGTTAGGAGAGAGGTCTAGGGTAGAAATATGGATTTGAGAATTATCATATGGAGCAATGGTTCTCAGATGTTAGCATGTATAAGAATCACCAAAGTGAAAATGTGGTATATACACACAATGGAATATTATGCAGCCCTAAAGAAGGACAAATATATCAACTTTGCAGCAACTTGGATTATCTATTATTGTGGTAGAATTATAAGGCTATATTATCTATTATTGTGGTAGAATTATAAGGCTATATTAAAGCATTAATAAAAGACTCTAAGATCATAATAAAAACAGGAGCTATGAGTCACAGTTAAGAGCCAAATAAACCAACCATGCTGCCCATTGAAGCTGGACTGGATTAAAAAAAATGTGGTACATATACACAATGGAATATTATGCACCATAAAGAAGGATAAACATATGGACTTAGCAGCAACTTGGTTGGATTTAGAGTCGATCATACTCGGTGATCTGTCACAGAGACAAAGAACAGAGTACCATATGTTCTCACTCATGAGCGGACCTTGAACAATTATCATAATACTATAAGAAAGGGATTGGCAGTAGTGGGAAACTGCCAGGGGAGGGAGGTGGGATTGGCAGTTAAGGGAAACTGCCAGGGGAGGGAGGGGCACACCTCATCAAGGGTACCTGCATAATGAACATTTGTATACCTAACCCTAAATTGTACCCCACATCTTTAAAATAAAAAATAAAATAAAATATCAATAATTAAAAAAATCACCAATTGGCTTGCTAAATGCCAATTCCTTGGTCTAACAAAGGTTATGTTTGAATGGGTCTGAGGAGGGACCCAGAAATCAACATTTAAATAAGCCCCAGTGATTCAGTTGAGGATGACCTACAGAATCCATTTAGAGAAATATTGCCACAAGAACAGGAGAACTACAGGGAAGTAGTAGCATGAAACCAAAAAGTAGAGTGTTCTAAGGAGTAGGAGTGGTGACTATGAATACAGCAGGGAAGTCAAGAAAGTTTGGGGCTGAGAATATCCGCTCAACTTGGTAGCCTAGTGGGAGACACTGATGACTCGGAAGAACAGGAGCAGTGAGGTTGTAAGAGCAGATACCAACTGCAGCAGGTAGTGGGGGGTAAGGAAGTAGACTGTTGAGCGAAGCTTGGCTAGAAAGGGAATACCTCATGGCCAGAATTTGAAATCTAAAAACCTAAGAACCTGGTTCAAGACCTAATGCTGTATCATATAATCTCTCTGCAGAGCCCATTTTCTTGTTTATAATGTGCTAATGATGTCTGTGTTACAGAGCCCTTTGAACAAGTTAAATACAACAGTGCATGCGGAAAAATTGTGCAAGATGCTCTTCTAAACTTTTTTTTTTTTTTGAGTTGGAATCTCACTCTGTCGCCCAGACTGGAGTGCAGTGGCCGCTCCCGGCCACGGCAGCCTTGACCTGCTGGGCTCCGGCGATCCTTTTGCCTCAGCCTTCCAAGTAGCTGGAACTACAGGCACGCGCTACCACGCCCGACTGATTTTTTATTTGTTGTAGAGATGAGATCTCACCAAATTGCCCAGGCGGGTCTCGAACCCACGGGCTCGGGCAATCCACTCACCTCAGCCTCCCAAAGGCATGGGATTACAGGCTGAGCCACTGAGCCCGGCTCAAACTTTTTAATTAACATGCCATCGGAGTGGCAGAAAATCCTAAACAATTCTATAGAGCAGGCATCTTACTTGTGTTTGTTCATTGTGACAAAACACCCCCAACTTCAGTCATTGGAGTGCATAGGACCTTAAAGGGAAGTGTCATATGTAACATGACATAAAAATGGCATGTGTAATGTCATATGTAATATTGCACATGACATATGTAATATGACAAAAGTGTCATATGTAAAGTCTTAAGTAGACCTATGCCCTCACTTTCCACATGAGGATCCAGAGGACTGAGTGGGAAGTGGAGGTTCAAAGATTTGAACTAATTAATGACAATGTCAAGTAACTAATTAATGCAACTAATTAATGACAATGTCAAGTATAAAATTCAGCCCGACTCCTCACTGTGTTCCCCCTTCCCCCTTCCCACCCTGTCCCCAGCTCCTACATTATAACATATTTTTTTTCTTAATTCTCTGCCATTTGAATTTTGAACTTTCTCTTTTATGGCAGAGAGGTAAGTCGGTAATCAAAGCTTCCCTGACTGAAGTAAAGAAAGAGGTATTTAGTTTGAACAGATCCAAGGGTTCAGATGCAAGCTCCTAGTCTTATTTTCCATGCCTCCGCACAGATACCCTAAACTTAGTCTAGAACCGCAGCTGTCTGCCAGCAGCAGAACATCTAGTCCTGCAATGTTTTGTTTTGTTTTGTTTTGTTTGAGTTGGGGTCTTACTCTGTCACCCAGGCTGGAGTGCAGTGGCACGCTGACAGCCACCACAGCCTCTACCTGCTGGGCTCAGGCAATCCTTCTGCTTCGGCTTTCCAAGTAACTGAAACTGTAGGCATGCGTCACCACACTCAGCTGCAAAGGATTTATTTCAATTCTACCCTTTCATATGTGTAAAGCACTTCAAACCTTCACACTGAAAGATGATAATTTGGCTGGGCTCGGTGGCTCAGTCTGTAATCCCAGCAATTTGGGAGCCTGAGGCGAGTGGATTGCTTGAGCCCGCAGGTTTGAGACCCACCCGGACAACTTGGCAAGACCTCGTCTCTACAATAAATCAAAAATTAGCCGGGCGTGGTAGCGCATGCTTGTAGTTCCAGCTACTTG
>NW_007097940.1:110166-115071 GCF_000164805.1 Carlito syrichta | reverse complement strand
AAAAAAAAAAAAAAAAAAAGATGGTAGTTCTGAACGGGCATGGTGGCTCACACCAATAATCTTAGCACTTTGGGAGGCTGTGGTGAGAGAATTGCCTGAGGCTACGGGTTTGAGACCAGCCCTGGGTAACTTGGTGAGACCTCATCTCTACAATAAAAAAAAAAAATTAGCCGGGCATGATGGTGCATATCTGTAGTTCCAGTTACTTGGAAGGCTGAGGCAGAAGGATCGCCTGAACCCAGCAAATAGAGGCTGCAGTGCCCATGAGCATGCCACTGCACTCCAGCCTGGGTGATAGAGTGAGACTACAACTCAGGAGAAAAAAAATGGTAGTTCAAAACAGACATTGAATGGTTCATGGGACACCCTTGAAAAACAACCATTACAGAAAGTTTATATTCTATGACAAGAATAAAGATGGTACTTCCCTTACTATACTTAAGTATTTGCATCTTCGTTTCCCTTTCTAATCTGCCCAGACAGTTCAAACCTTTTCATTGCTATCACCCAGCAGAATGGCTGGTGCACAGTGTATACTTGTATCTCTTTGTATTGCTTTCTTAACAGACAAAATTCCTTAACTAATTGGCTTCCAAATATTATTTTGCTTCCCTGCCATAGATCCTCAGTCTTCTTTATGCCTAGATTTCTACCAAGCTCATTGGATCATAGAATTTTCCCTTCACTATAGACTTGGTATGTAACAAACACCTTATAGTTGACTAGTTAAAAGTTAAAGAAACTGTTTTCAATATTCTTTATTTGGTGAACTAATAATGTAACAGAATATATACTTTATCACAAATCCATTTGGAAAGACAACCTAATAAAAGTTATAAAACTTTGTTGGTAGACTTTAATAACCATTAATATATAAGAATAATAGATGTTTTTAATAGTAAAAGGAATTATTTTCTCTCACAAGTCTCTTTCTCCACTTTCTAGAACTCACACTTTTTAAAATGCTCTTTAAAAAGGGAACCAAACTGATTAACTGCTTTCTAAAATGTCACCTTGTTCTTTTTCCTTTCGCATATTTTAGGAGACTTAATTTGAGTTTTTCTTGTCATGATGTGTATTTTTCTTCTTTATTTGCACTATAAGCTCTTTAGAACAAGGATTTTCCTCTATATATAGAGTGACGTTTATTTTTAGTGCTCAGAACTTGTTAAACTTCCTCTTTTTTCAGCTCTGCTGTGATAGTCATAGGATAATACTTCTCCAAAAGGCAGATCATGATATAAGAAATTGAATAGTCTCATAGGTGGAAATATGAAAAAAATACAGTAAAAAGCAGAGGTTAGATATGAGTTTAGGTCTGAGTCAGTTATTGAAAAGGTGTGGGGTGATAAAAAGGGGATATGTTATTGGGAAATAACTCTGTGGGGAGGTCAAAGCATTGGAGAGAAAATTAAATTCAGGAGCCATTGCAGTGATGACTCAAGGGGATTTGGGGATTGGTGATGGGATTCCTACCCTCCTACAGTGGAGAGGACTCACACATACATACAACTACGATATAAAACAGAACCAGATAAAGGCATAGTTTCAGAGAAAGGGCATTCTAAGAAGATTTTGAGAAAAATACAATTTTATCCATCAAGGGTGGAAATTATTCATAGTGGCCGACAATCTAATATGAGGGTGCTTTTATTGTCTCCTGACAGCTATAAGGGCAATTATTTCTCCAAATCAGAAGCATTCCTCAAATGTGTCATTAAGGTTTTTTTAATACTGCTTCTCCTAAATTTGGGTACACATTATAGAACTGTACTTAAGATTCTACATTACCATTTAAGCACAGTGAATGTGAGTTCTTAAGTTTTTTGAAATGCGTCTTTCACTAATGAATCATGTAATATCAAAAGTTTCAGAGCTAAAAGTAATCCCAATGAAACATATGGTCAATTTATAGACTTCCCAGTAGTATGCAGTCAAAAAGTCAAACGCTATAGCTGGACTAACTGGCAGTAGATCTCCAAAGTTAGGATGATATTAAAAGATTCACTTTAGACTTACTTGTAATGATAACACAACACACAGTCAATAGCTCTTGATTTTCTTGCTATGTTATATCCAGTGACCATTGATGCTAATGTGGAACATTTCCTGCTACTTATTCATTGATTTTTAAAAAGTTATATTTCCCCCAGAGATTGGGGAGGAGATAAGATGTCAAGAAGTAATAAGTAGTGAAACGAAAGAGGAGAATGCAAAGAAAAAGATTAAAATGATGTTATTTTTCCCCTTTGTATGCAGATGGACAGGAAAATTATAGCAATAATTGCAGACTCCTTTTCACCAAAGACAGAATGGCCTTGAGGAATCAGAGTATGGGAGAAAAGGTCCAGTGCAACTGCATTCTCATCCAGGTCCCATCTGACCGGCTGGATACAGCTTCCGCCAAGGTCATTTACCCTTTCTGTGCCTTAGTTTCCTTAAATGTTGAAAACTTTTTTGTCCTCTTTAAGTTACTAAGAAGATGAATGAGATAATGCTTCAGAAGCATCCAAAACTGGTCAGAAAAACGTGTTATAAGAATAATAAGTAGTACTATTATTACTGAACTGTGTATCCTGTTGGAATGAGTCATCTTGCTGCAAAGATGCATATGCAATACCAAATGTGGTAGAGGGCCAGAGACAATGAAAAGAGGCAAGTATTCTCAGGTGGTGTTAAAGGAGGAGATCTCAGTAGTAGTGAAATCTACCCTTCTTCAAAGAACAAAAAGAGTTGGGGGGGGACTTGTTTTTTAAATTACAGACACACCTCAGAGATATTACGGATTCAGTTTCCAGAGCACCACAATAAGTAAATGTAGCAATAAAGTGAGTCATACGAATATTTTGGTTTCCTAGTGCATATAAAAGTTATATTTAGCCGGGCTCGGTGGCTCGGCCTGTAATCCCGCGCCTTTGGGAGGCTGAGGTGAGTGGATTGCCTGAGCCCGCGGGTTCGAGACCCGCCTGGGCAGCGAGACCTCAACTCTACAATAAATCAAAAAATCAGCCGGGCTTGGTAGCGCATGCCTATAATTCCAGCTACTCGGAAGGCTGAGGTGGAAGGATCGCCGGAGCCCAGCAGGTCGAGGCTGCCGTGGCTGGGAGCGGCCACTGCCCTCCGGTCTGAGCGACAGAGTGAGACTCCAACTCAAAAAAACTAAAACAAGACAAAACAAAAAACAACCACACAAACAAACAAAAACCAGAATACCACAACAATCTCTGCAACTTCTTCTTTGCAAGCAAATGTGAGAACCGGCAGTGAATCCACACGGCCCAGAGCAGCTAACTCCAACTACACTTCAAACACTGACCCAAAAATTCTGCCAATTTTGCACAGACAAACACATGACAAAACTCTCCAAAGATACACAAAACAAGGAGTCATATATTTTGTCTCCAGGTCTTCCTCCTGCCTCCAGGGCTGCTGTGAAGGGAAGATGGGAATCCACCTTTTTTTTTTTTTTTTTTGAGTTGGAGTCTCAGTCTGTCACCCAGACTGGAGTGCGGTGGCTGTTCCCGGCCACCACAGCCTCGACCTGCTGGGCTCCGGCGATCCTTCCGCCTTAGCCTTCCAAATAGCTGGAGCTACAGGCGCGTGCCACCACGCCCGGCTAATTTTTTGATTTTATTGTAGAGATGAGGTCTCACCAAGTTGCCCAAGTTGCCCAGGCGGGTCTCGAACCCGCAGACTCAGACAATCCACTCACCTTGGCCTCCCAAGGCATGGGATTACAGGCTGAGCCACCGAGTCCAGCTACTTTTTATTTTTTTAAACTTATTGTAGAAATGAGGTCTCACCAAGTTGCCCAGGCTGGTCTCGAACCCGTGGGCTCAGGCAATCCTCTCACCTCGGCCTCCCCAAAGTGCTGGGATGACAGGCTTGAGCCACCATGCCTGGCTGGGAATCTGCATTAAAGATCCGGGCACAGGATGCTGTTCTCGGCCAGCTGGTCAACCAAAGGAAGCCAAGGATATGAAGGCCACCGCAAGCCGTGGCTGCCTGGGGACCCCCCACCGTGCCTGGGATTCCCCTGGCTGAGCGCAACGTCCACCCTTCACTGGCTTCAAAGCCAACAACAGCAAACACCTCCATGGAACGTACTCAGGACCACGTGCCTTCCAAGCACGTTCCACACGCGGCAGGTGAACCAGAGTCCCACCTTGCAGACGAGGAAACCAGGCACAGGGCATCAAAAGCTTGGCCACGGGTATTCAGCTGGCACACGGACCTCAGGGATTGTTTCATTTATTTATATTCTTCAAAAAAGGAGACAGGATCTCGCTGTGTCACTCAGGCTGGAGTACAGTGGCATAATCTTGGCTCACCGCAGCCTCGACTTCCTGGGCTCAAGCGATCCTTCCACCTCAGCCTTCCAAGCCGCTGAGACTACAGGCATGTGCCATCAAGCCCGGCTAAATTTTTTGCTTTTATTTTATTTTTACTCTTTGTAGAGACAGGGTCTCACTCTGTTGCCCAGGCTGGTCTCAAACTCCTGGCTTCAAGTTATCTTTTCACCTCCACTTCCCAAAGGGCTGAAGTTATAGGTATGAACCACCACGCCTGGCCACATGGGGGTAGTTTTGAGGCCCAAATGAAGCCAGGATCCAGAAGGGGCTCTGCAGACCGGCAAAGGGGGCAGCCACCTAAATGCTATTCACACCCTTCAACCCAGGCCAGCAGCCATGGAACAGCTCAGACACCAGGCCTTTTCCCCGTCCTAGGAGGGCCGTAGCGATGAGTTCACTGGATCCTCTGATTTGTAAACTTTGTAAAGTTTACGACGATGTTTCTTGGTATTGTTTTTCCTAAAGAGTACCCCATCCTCATATTGCTTCAGTTCAGGCCTCTACATTCACTCGTGTCCAGGATAATTTTTTTTTTTTTTTTTTTGAGTTGGAG
>NW_007097940.1:107597-109778 GCF_000164805.1 Carlito syrichta | reverse complement strand
GCCTTCCAAGTAGCCGGGAATTACAGGGCATGCGCTACCACGCCCGGCTGATTTTTTTTTTTTTTTTAATTGTAGAGATGAGGTCTCACCAAGTTGCCCAGGCGGGTCTGGAACCCACGGGCTCAGGCAATCCACTCACCTCGGCCTCCCAAAGTGTTGGGATTACAGGCTGAGCCACCAAGCCCAGCCCGGGATAATTGTTTAAAGGGGAGAGGGTAGGGACAGGAAGGTGATGTGCCAGGTGTTTACAGCAGGCACAGGGGAGAAGCAGCCAGTTCCAGGGTTGGCCGGGCCAGCCGGGCCCTGGCAGTGAATGGCTGACCAGGACAGAGGGCAGGGCAGGGCAGGGCAGGCCGGGGGCTGCAGGGCTCCATCCTCGAAGAACAGACAAACCCCCATCCAGATTTCTCTCCTCCTCCCCACCCAGAGCCCAAGGACCACCCAGGTGAGCTAATAAAGCAACAAATGGTCCACTGCCCCCTGGTGACCCTGGGGGGCCGACTTCCAGGGTTGAGACCCGTCCCCTCATCTGTAAAACAGGCACAACATCCCCCAGCAAGACCGCCGGTGGGGAGGCCCAAAGAGACAGGGCGCGTAAAGTGCTGGCCCAGTGCCCAGTGAAGGACACGCCCCCAAGAAAGCAACGTTTCTTCAACTGGAGGGTGCAGCCTACTAGTGGGCTGGGAAGTCAGGGTGGCCCAGCCCCCTCACTGCTGCCAACCTGCTGACAGGCTAGGGCCTGCAGACATTTGCAGAGCAGTGGCAGTGCCCGCTTGGAGTCAGCTTGAGTGCCCCCCCAAGCCCGGCTTTTGGGCATCAGATACCCCGAGACAATGGAGAAGTTTCTACCCCCCAAAGGGGAAGCCGTGGCGAGCAGAGTTCCGGGCAGGATCCAAGTGGGGCCAAACCTCCTGCTCCCACCCAAGGACCCATCGGGGCTACAACCCCCCAGAGCCCCCATGTCTCACCCCAGCGGGGCCGCAGACCCAGCCCAGGGCACTCCCGTGACACTGGTCAGGCCTTGCCAGCCACAGTCCCTCGGAGACAACAATGAATTCCCACGTCCACCCGCTCTTAACGCTTCCAACGGAAGCTTCATAAGGGTGCCATGCCATGGCCCCTGTGCAGAACACGGTTAAGGAATGAATGAATGAACACACATACACAGATGAGGCTCAGTAGGTGACTCGCCCATCACACAGCTAGCGGGTAGCAGAGAAGGGCACAGACCTGGGTCTGACGTCCCAGCAATATCACGACCAGCAGGTGCCCTTGGACCTGGACATCCCCAAGGACAGCTCAGTGACACTTAAGCCATCTGCCTGGGTCCTGCTGGCTGGGGGTGGCTTCTGGGAGCCACAGTGGGGAGAGCGAAGTGATGGCCTCAACGTGAGCTTCCTGGCCGAGGCGGGGCAGGGCACCAGGGGTCCAGCCCCTCCCTGGGCACTGCCAACTCAGCGCCACTCTCGACCCTCCACCCTCCCCCATCACCGGGCAGCTGGCATGACATCCTTCATCGCGAACCTGTCCTGTGTCTCAGGCCTAAGCCCCAGTTCCACTCCAGGCGTGGACCGTGCGGGG
This sequence comes from Carlito syrichta, assembly GCF_000164805.1. Taxonomy (NCBI): domain Eukaryota; kingdom Metazoa; phylum Chordata; class Mammalia; order Primates; family Tarsiidae; genus Carlito; species Carlito syrichta. The sequence goes on along the minus strand of NW_007097940.1, from coordinate 108,197 downwards.
TAACCCAGGGCAGCCTCTGGGGCGTAAGCCTGCCCGGCCCCCACCCACGACCCGCTCAGCCTCCCTGCTTTTCTCTGCCTCGTCGGTCTCTCTGGCCACGGGTCTGCCTTGCTGACGCTCCAGCCCCACTCTCGCCAAGCTCAGCCCTCCCGCCCGTCCTTGGGGCAGCCCCCCACCAGGCCCGGCCTCCACGACAGGCCCTGAGGACACTGTGGCTTTCAGTGGAGTCTGCAGGGAGACGCTGATGTCCGCAGCCACAGGGCTGGTGGTGCCGCTCCCTCGCAGGCTGGAGGTTCTGAAGGACACAGGCTACGCCGGGCCCCGCCCACCACCAGATCACCCAGTTCTGGCCAGGGGTAGCAGGCTGGCACACCGGCCCCTGGGTGGGCAGAGACCCCACCCTCACCAGGGCAGGGAGGCACCCCCAACTTGGTGAACGGAGGGCAGGCTGGTGGGAACCCTGGCTCTGCTGTCACCTCAGACAAATTAAACTCTGAGCCTCCGTTTCTCCATTCATAAAGTGGGGATAATAAAACCATGACCTGAGCCGGGCTCGGTGGCTCAGCCTGTAATCCCATGCCTTTGGGAGGCTGAGGTGAG
>NW_007097940.1:106942-107520 GCF_000164805.1 Carlito syrichta | reverse complement strand
TGGAAGGATAGCCAGAGCCCAGCAGGTCGAGGCTGCGGTGGCCGGGAGCGGCCACTGCACTCCAGTCTGGGCGACCGAGTGAGACTCCAACACAGAAATTTTAAAAAATTGCCATTTTACAGCCAGGAAGACCGAGGCCCAGAGAGGTTCAGATACTCGCCCAGGATCCCACAGCAAAAGTCTCTGAGCCCACGTTTCCTGGCTCTCTCGTCGCCCTGTGTGGTTCTGATGAGGAGCGTGTGTCCCCGTCTGGGCCCTGTCCTGTCCCTGAGCGGTGCCTTCCCTGCCCAGCCCCCAGGGTGCCCCTTGCCCATGCCGGGGCAGAGGCCGAGGAGGGAAGGGCGGCTGGGCCCAGAGCCCGGCACCCTGCACTCACCAGCACGCGGTCTCCCAGGCGCAGGTCCTTGTCGCCCCGCTTCACGGAGCCGCTGTCCGAGAGGTTGGAGCCCGACTCGTTGCCTGTCTTGACGGAGCTGTTGAGGACACTCTCCCGCAGCGGGATCACGCGGCTGCTCAGCGGCGGCGTGGCTGTGCCCGAGTGCAGCGACAGGTTCTGCGCGGTCAGCGACTCCACCGAG
>NW_007097940.1:74393-106769 GCF_000164805.1 Carlito syrichta | reverse complement strand
CCCGCCCACTGGCCGGGCGCGAACTGCGTCTCCCCCAGGTACTGCACCACGCCGGGCTTCACGCCGTTCACCCACACCCGCTCGCCCACCACGAAGTCCCCCAGGAAGTCATCGCCCACCTCGGCCGCCTTCGGGCCTGGCTTCTCGGGGGCGGCGGCCGCGGCCGGGGAGGAGGAGGAGCCCGATGCCTGCTTGTGCAGGGGGGAGCCTAGGGGAGAGGGAGAGAGGCAGGTGTCAGGGCTGGGGTGGGACCCGGGCCCTTGGTGGCCCCAGGAAGCACCTGAGGGGAAACCAAGGAGGCGTGGCTGGCAGTGCGGCCCTGGGCGGGTCATCCCCAGGTTTCTCCCTCCTGCTCTGGCCCCTCTGGAAGGTTCTCAGCGAGGTGTTTTCTCAGAAGCAACGGTTTTCCAAGATCACTTGAAGCCCACCTCATCTTCGAGGCTCACAAGTCACTGCCTCCCCACCCGGTGGGCTCAGGCCTCAGATGTGGACCTGAGACTAGCCTGGCCCCTCTGTGGGACCCAGATGTGATGCGGGTGGTCTCTGGGATGCCCACCCCCACTCGCTCCAAGATAGCTCCAGGCCTTGCGAGAGGCTCTTAGTCTGTTCCCTGACCGCCTGGGAGGGACACAGACACAGAGGTCCCGTGGCAGGGAAGGAGCCAGGAGAGTCCTTTCACTCCCCCCGGAGCCTCCCTCTCCCTTCCCCAAGCTGCGGCAGAGCTACAGACTCAGGAAAATGGGTGCAAGCGGCCAGCAAGACACAACCCTCGCCCTCAGGCCCCTCATCCTGTCCCTCCTCCTAAGAAGAGACTCTGATGGTCAGAAAGTCGAGGACCCTGCCCAAGGCCACACGGCAGAAGTGGGGCTCAAACCCAGGGAGAGGTCTGGGCCCTGCTGAGCTGCAGACACAGAAGAAGGGAAGTCATTTTGTTCAAGGTTTCTCAAAAACAACAAAGCAGGGCTGGAACCCGCCGTGCCCCACGTGCGTCTGGCTCGCGGCTCGACTGCGCCACGTGGATCCTGAGCCCCATGTGGCGCCTCCTGGGCCCACCCATCTGCCCTTGCGATCCCCTCCCCATCCTGCCTCCCACCCGTCTCAAGGTCTTAAGGCTGCACCTCCTCCTGCCAGATCCAGAACCTTCCGCCCCAGAGGCCGAAGGGCCAGTGAAACTCCACGGGGCGCCACCCCACCACGCCCCACTCAGAGCCGCCTGCTTCTGGTCCTTTCCACAGGCAGCCAGCCAGTGGGGGCCCGGCCGGACAGGTCTCACCCAGCCAGTGCCCTCTGGGGCTTGGAGCAGCTCTCTCGAGCACAGAGCTCCATGAACGGTCAAGCACAGAGCCCCCTGGGGCACTGGCAGTGGTGGTGAGAGCATGTGGCCACCCAGGGCCTGGGAGGTCCTGAAAGGGGGAGAGCAACCTGTTTGTGAGCTGAACTCCTGGGAGGTCAAGGACCTCTGTGGCTGAACTCTGTTGACATACGGTAATCACACGCTTTCACGGAGGCTCTGCGCCGAGAGCCTGACACCCAGCGGCTCATTCGATCCCCACCTGCCCTCATCTGATGGATAAGGAAACAGGCTCAGGAGACATCAGGCGCTGCACCGGGGCTCCCAGATAGTAGGTCTCCGGCTCTCGGGGCAAGACACTCCTACTGACCCGACAAACATGTACCGAACAACCGCCACGCCAAGCCCCTGCCACAGGCAACCCAAATCTCAGAATCCTCTGAAGGAACCAGCTTCCCAGAATCTGGCAAAACCCCACAGCTCCCTACAAGCAGGGAACAAGTTCAACTCTGAGTCCCTCCTGACGGTCTCGTTTAGAGACAAACCCTGGGGGGACCCTGGTTGGGTGACCTCCAAGGCGCTTCTCCCTCCGGTTCCTCCCAGTCCTGTGCTAACCTCCCTGCATGCACCTGGGAGGTTAATCCATGCCTCGAAGCCTTGGTCTCGTCTTCTGTACCTTGGTCATAGGGTTGATCTCAGAAGACAAACGTAAAGCACTTGAAATAGTGCCTGGCTCATAGAAGGGAAGAGAAAAAGCTGACTATTATTGTCATCTGGATGAGAATATATATACAATTTTATATATATATATATATATATATATAAAAATAAATTTTGTTTTACAGATACAGTCTCTGTTGCTCAGGCTGGAGTGCAGTGGTGCGATCATAGCTCAACTTCCCAGGCTCACGTGACCCTTCCCCCTCAGTCTCCCAACCAGCTGAAACGACAGGTGCACAACACCAGGCCCAGGAAATTTTTTTCATTTTAAAGAAACAGGGTCTCACTATGTTGCCCAGGCTGGTCTCAAACTCCTAGCCACAAGTGACCCTCCTGCCTCGGTCTCCCAAAGTGCTGGGATTACAGGCATGAGCCACTGTGCCCAGCCTTGATAAGAATGATTTAAGCCGGGCTCGGTGGCTCAGCCTGTAATCCTGCGCCTTGGGAGGCCGAGGTAAGTGGATTGCCTGAGCCCGTGGGTTCGAGACCCACCTGGGCAACTTGGCGAGACCTCATCTCTACCGCGTGCCTGTAGTTCCAGCTTCTCGGAAGGCTGAGGCAGAAGGATCGCCGGAGCCCAGCAGGTCGAGGCTGCGGTGGCTAGGAGCGGCCACTACACTCCAGTTTGGGCGACAGAGTGAGACTCCAACTCAAAAAAAAAAAAAAGCAAAACTAAATATTACTCAGATGCTGGCAAGAGTGATTACCTTAACAAAAAAAAAAATTTAAAAACACAGGCCCAGGAGTTGGAAGAAGGGCTTTCAGCAGGCTCTATTAACTTGGGCAAGCCATGCCACCTCTCGTTAAAATGAGGGGAGTGGGTGGCCCCTGCACATCCGGCTCTCACTGACCTCATCATGCGTGTTCCCTGCACCTGGGCTGAGTTTCTGGTCCTGACGTAGGACAACCTCGTAATCCAAGCAGCTTCCGTGAGACCGTGCCAGTAACAGGAAATGAGAACACACACACATACTCTCTCTCTCTCTCTCTTGCCTGAGCCCATGGGTTCAAAACCAGCCCGGACAACCTGGCAAGCCCTCATCGCTACAATAAATCAAAAATTAGCTGGGCATGATAGCGCGTGCCTGTAATTCCAGCTACTTGGAAGGATGAGGCGGGAGGATCGCTGGAGCCCAGCGGGTCGACACTGGGGTGGCCATGAGCGTGCCACACTGCACTCCAGCCTAGGTGACAGAGTGAGACTCCAACTCAAAAAAAAAAAAAATTTAGCCAGGTATGAAGGCACATGCCTGGGGTCCCAGCTACTCAGGAAGTTTGAGGCAGGAGGATCGCCTGAGCCTAAGAGTTCAGGGCTGCACTGAGCTATGATCATGCCACTGCACTCTAGCCTGGGCAACACAGTGAGACCTCGACTCAAAGAACAAACAAAATAGCAGCTGCATTTCTAAACTGCCAACTGTATACCCCCATTATGTTCTTAGCTCGCATATTAGAAAACGGAGGACAAGGAACTTGCCCGAGTCACCCAGGCTAAGTGGGCCCAGCCGATCTGGCTCCAGAGCCCTCTCGTAAGAACAAACCCTTCCCATACCCATTTCTAGAGCAGCTTCCAGGCAGCAGGGCTCCGTGAAGGCTCTGTATCCACCTGTCCCCTTTGCTCAGAGCACCGAGAAGCATTCCCAGGTCCAGGAGGACCCAGCATGGCTATTCTCAGTGACAAGCTCCCTGTGCAGCTGTCCTCCCCAGCTGTCCTGGCCTGGATGGATCCTCAGGTAATCTCTCCCCGTCCCCGCCCCTCCCAGGGACCAGGGACCAGTTGTTTCAACAGCTGCTAAAATCCAAGTCAGGGGCCTGGGGCAATCACATGTGGGTGCTTCCTTGCATTTTTTTCTCTTCACAGTAGTACCCTCCGCCCATCAAAGCCCCCAGCAAATTCCCCACCCACACGGGACGTTTCAGCTGCCTGGAGATGTTTCAGAAAACACAGGGAAACCCCTGTCCTTCCAGGGAGACGTGAGCAACACCGGGTCAAGCCCCTTCCCACATCTGTGCCTCAGTTTCCCCATAAGACAAAAAGGCTGGGTCAGAAATAGCTAGGGAAGGTCCAGCACTGACATTCCACCTGTCTGGCCTCTTCTCTCAGGGGAGCTAGCATGTGTCCGAGACCTGGCGGGTGGGCTGGCTTCCTCGGTCCACACCCTCACAAGCCAGCCTAAGGCAGGCTGTTGGGAGCTCCCTGGAGGCAGGCCTGGGCCTCACCTCCCTCCAAGTTCCCCATCAAACCCCCAAGAAGGCAAAAGGCAGCTGCTGACTCCCAGCAGAGCCCAGAGACACAGGTTCCAACCTCAAGGGGCAGTAAATTCCTTCTCTTGACAGCGGTTTCCCCCCAGATGAGAGGCACAAAGGAATCGACTGTGGGTTTCAAGTTCAAAGCAGAACTCCCAGTCCTTGGGGAGGTCAGTGCAGGACTGCTTGAGCCCAGGAGTTCAAGACCAGCCTGGACAACATAGCAAGAAAAATCTACAAAAAAAATCCAAAAATTATCCAGGCATGGTGGGGCGTGCCTGTCATCGCAGCTATTCGGGAGGCTGAGATGGGAGGATCACTCGGGTGAGTCTAGAAGGTCGAGGCTACGGTGAGCCAGGATCGGATCACACTACTGCATTCCAGCCTGGGAGACGGAGTGAGACCTTGTCTCAAAAAAATAATAACTAAAAAAAAAAAAATTATAAATTCATACAACCTGGGTTTTTTTGTGGGTTTTTTTTGAGTTGGAGTCTCACCCTGTCGCCCAGACTGGAGTGCAGTGGCCGCTCCCAGCCACCGCAGCCTCGACCTGCTGGGCTCCGGCGATCCTTCCGCCTCAGCCCTCCAAGTAGCTGGAACTACAGGCGTGCACTACCACACCCGGCTAATTTTTTGATTTATTATAGAGATGAGGTCTCGCCTGCCCAGGCGGGTCTCGAACTCACGGGCTCAGGCAATCCACTCACCTCAGCCTCTCAAAGGCACGGGATTACAGGCTGAGCCACTGAGCCCGGCTACAACCTGGTTTTTATTTTTATTTATTTGTATTTTATTTTATTTTATTTATTTATTTCTGAGTCAGAGTCTCACTCTGTCACCCAGACTGCAGTGCAGTGGCCGCTCCCGGCCACCAACACAGCCTCGACCCGCTGGGCTCCGGCAATCCTTCCGCCTCAGCCTTCCACGTGGCTGGGACTACAGGCGTACGCTACCACGCCAGGCTAATTTTTTTATTTATTTATTGTAGAGATGAGGTCTTGCTAAGTTGCTCAGGCAGGTCTCGAACCCGTGGGCTCAGGCAATCCACTCACCTCAGCCTCCCAAAGGCGCGGGATTACAGGCTGAGCCACCGAGCCCAGCTACAACCTGGTTTTTAAAAGCACGGCTGTGCTTAACACCTGGCCGGCAAAACTGCCATCCATTTTACACTGGTTCTTGTGAGCTGGCCTGAGCCAGACCCACAGACCAGTGGTCCCTTCCCAGCCCCACCCTGGACTGGTGGCCCATCTAAATTCTCTACAGCCCCATAAATAAGACAGGAAGAGGAGGCAAAAAAAAATATTCTTACCCAGTCAGTAGCTAGGGACTCCCGACCTCATGGTACCCTCCAATCTAACCCACTCCTGTGGCTCTAGTTACTACTGCCTATATGTTACCACATTTCTTCTTTAAGACGCCAAGAGCACGCCTGTAATCACATACTTTGGGAGGCCAAGGTAGGAGGATGGCTTGGGCCCAGGAGTTCAAGACCAGCCTGGGCAACACAGTGAGACCTTGTCTCCATAATAAATCAAAAATTAGCTGGGTGTGGTGGCATGTGCCTGTCGTCTCCGCCACCTGGGGGGCTGAGGTGGGAGGATGGCCTGAGCCCAGGAGGTCGAGGCCACGGTGAGCCACGATCATGCCACAGCACTTATGCCTGGGCAATAGAGTAAGACCCCAAGTCAAACAAAAGTTAAAGAAATAAAAAATACAGCCGGGCTCGGTGGCTCAGCCTATAATCCCGCGCCTTTGGGAGGCTGAGGTGAGTGGATTGCCTGAGCCTGCAGGTTTGAGACCCGCCTGGACAACGAGACCTCATCTCTACAATAAATCAAAAAATCAGCTAGGCGTGGTAGCATGTGCCTGTAGTTCCGGCTACTTGGTAGGTTGAGGCAGAAGGCTTGCCTGAGCCCAGCAGGTTGAGGCTGCGGTGGTCGGGAGCGGCCACTGCACTCCAGTCTGGGCGACAGAGTGAGACTCCAACTCAAAAAAAAAAAAAAAATACATGAATAAACTCCTCGCAAAAGACCCAAAGGACACAGGAAGATGAAGCATGAAGCTGGTCCCCCACTACCTTCTCCAGTCCAGATCACTTGCCCTGGGCATCCCCTAGGACCTCATGTGCAATCCCCTGAACCCAGGCAGCCCCATCCTCAGTCCCTGCAAAAGCTCCTCCTCTGTCTCCCCACCTGGGCGGTGGGCCCCACCACCCAGCCACACGCTCAGGCAGCCAAGCCCCATTGCTCCGCCCCCTTCGTACCCCCGCTCAATCTAGTGGCTCTCCAAGATCTATAGCAATTCCACAGAAGAGACCTCTCCTGAGTCCACATCACCCTCTCAGGGCTCAAAGGCCCCACTGAAGATTTCACATCTTGTCAGCAGGCAGATTCCAGAAGGGTCTCCCAGCTTCACCCAGCTACCCCACCTCCGCAGCCATCAGAATGCAATCCCTGCCGCTTCATCATGGCCCCCCAACGCATTTTTTTATTTTTTTGAGTTGGAGTCTCGCTCCGTTACCCAGGCTGGCACGCTCACAGCCACCCTAGGGTCGACCTGCTGGGATCCAGCGATCCTTCCGCCTCAGTCTTCCAAGTAGCCAGAACTACAGGTGCGCTACCACGCCTGGCTAATTTTTTATTTATTATAGAGATGAGGTCTCTCCAAGTTGCCCGGGCTGGTCTCAAACCCATGAGCTCAGGCAATCCATGTGCCTCAGCCTCCCAAAGTGTGGGGATGACAGGCTGAGCCGCCGAGCCCAGCCCCTCTTGAAACAGGGATCGCTTTTTATGTTAACCTTTGGCTTTTATAATGAGTCCATGTCACGAAAGTAATAAAACAAATCAAGTGTAATAGAGATGAAATATAATATTTTCAAAAGAAGAAAATAAAACAGACAATGCACTCTTTGGCCCATTTCCCAAGGAAATAATTTGGAAAGAAAAAAACGGACTCACTGTCCTGTCCTTCACAATGACAAAAACCTGGATCTTGGTGCCCCCGGGTAGGGGAGTGGTTACATAAACTAGGGTCAAGTCACTCAGCTTCCTAAGCAGTCTTTGCAGATGATTTTTCCAGGTTGTTGGGAAAGCATTTATAACACGATGCTTGGTGGGCGAGCAGAGTGCACTGATGTCCCCACGTCCAGGTCAGGGCACAGACGTCTGGGGGTGAGGGGAGGGGAACAGGGAACAGGAGAAAAAGGAACCAATGAAGAAAAACCAAGAGGAGCCTTGCAGGGACTCCAAATGACTTCATCGTGAGCTGAGGAGTGTGGTGAGCTCAGCCTTCTGCCTCATGGACTCGGAGGGAACAAAAGGCATCCTCTGGTAGGACCTGGTCCCTCGAAGAGACAGTCACCTCCCCCAAATGTTCCACAGAATGTGTGACTAGGTATACAGAAAAAAACTGAACTTCCATGTTCAAATAAGTTTGAGAAACAGCAGCTTAAACAAACTGAAGGGTGCTTTCCTGCAGGACTTTTCAGAGCCTTTAATGTACCAGTGAGTGCTGTGACCACCAAGGAAGGGTTATAAATAAGGTGACCACACCATTTAACATCCAAACCCAGACGCCTCTGGCAGTGAGAGGTGCTCTTAATATAGCATCACACCAAGACCACAGGCATCAGCCGGGGCTGTCCCGGGCAGAGCCTGGTGCCCTGTCTCGAGTACAGCACTCTCTGTCACCTAAGGAAACTCTCCTGCCCGTCCAGAGCTGCTCCCGCATCACTCACCCACAGCTGCCCCATGCAAGCCCACTGCATACCTCTCCCTTCCAACCCCACAGTGCATAACCTGCCTCCAGGCTGCCAGGGTACATATCCACACTCCTGAAACAGGAGCCGGAGCTGGCCTTACACCGACTTCCCTCCAACCCCCCCAGCCCCTGGGCTGGAATGTAAACAAGCCACAACCTGACGTCCTCTCCCTGGTGGCCCCAAAGGAACATGCACGAGGACGCACCCACCCCTCAAGCCCCAAGCGGCTCTCTGTCCTAAGCGCCCTCCTCCCTAGAAGGTACTCAAAGGCAGAGGGCAGGAAGGAACGGGGTCTCCACAGCATCCCTATAAAGGGACTAGCATTCCCTCTGCCCGGTTCCAGCCTTGACAGTCCTCCAACAGCACCAGCAGACACGACCTCCAGGCAGGGCTGGGTGGACGTCTTCCAGCCCGCCCTGACCCAGGAGGTGCCCATCGGAAGCTCACTCATGCCCCACACCCCCGAGCCACGCTGCCTCTGCGGCAACCCCCAGAGGATGGGACCCTCCGCCAGCAGAAACCACCTGAGTCACAAGAATCGCTCAGCCATTTTCCCCAGCCAAATGGAACTCAGAAGCCCCTTCAAACCTCCCCCAACTCAAGACCCAGAACAGAGCCCCTACCCGGCAGACTCGGCTGGAGCCCAGGGCGCAGGAGGCTTACCCCGGAAAGAGCAGAGCCAGCTCCCCATGGAGAAGCCGGGCCAGGCCCCGGGCGTCAGGCGCTAGAGCCGTCCCCGCCCGGGGATCGATCCTGGTGAGACGTCAGTGGCAGCCCAGCCCCCACCTACCCCGGTCACGCAAAAGCGAGCTTGGCTTCCCCAGCCTGACGCCATTACAAAGTTTAGGATGTGGTTCGTGGGGAGTGGAGGAGTTGACCTTGAAGGGGTGTGTGCCGCCTGGGCCGTGAGGGCCCCACCGCCGCTGCCAGAATCTCAGGCAAGTTGCTTAAAGTGGGGACAAACCCACCTGCCCTCTTGGGGCCAGGGAGGCTCGGGAGGGACCACGAGTAGGAAGGTGAGACAACTCATCCCAAGTGGGAACTTCAGGTGGGTGGGCTCCCAGGTGTGGAGCGCCCGTGGGGACGGGAACATCTGAGCTCAGTGAGTCGAAACTGAAGTGCTCTAGGCCCAGCCCCGGGCATCGCGGCATGGGGGCAACATGCAGGAGGTGGACCCTGTCCTGTCCTGGGGGGACTCCCATGCGCACACCTCCCCAGCCTCCTGGGTCCACACCATCGAACAGGGCCACAGCTGTTACCAAACTAGGAAGAGGTAATTCCTCCCCGCACCCACCTGCCCGCAAGGGAGCCAAGTGTCCTGAGCTGAGACTGGACCTGCACCGCTGGGGGCAGCAGGCACCAGCGGCCCTGGTGGCCAGAGCCCAGTATGAGTCTCAGCTCCAGCCCTGCCACTGGCCCTGCAGCTCTCGGCAACATGACTTCAGGCCTCAGGTGTGCCACCGTTAAAAGGCAGCCGCCACACCCAGCAGTTCACGAGGAAAAGATGTGGTAAGACGCCAGTGGCAGGGCCTGCCCGAGACACAGAGGCCACCTCAGGTGGGACATCTCTCAGGCTGGGCCAGAGTGGGAGGGGTCCTCCAAGGACCTGCCTGCCCTGGGGGAGTGGCCAGGGTTCAGTGGCCTCACCTGCGTCCCTGCAGACCAGCAAGAATTTCCTGCTGGCACCAAGGGGGACACTTGCCCACTCCTGGCCTGACCCCAGCTGAGGCTCAGAGCCAGACCCCAGGGAAGGGCTGAGCCTGCCGTCCACAGCTGCGTGGCCCCTTCTCCCCCAGCACGCATGGCCATGGGGGACCCTGCCGGGTGCACCCGACCCAAAGGGCTGGGTGTTCTCAATGTTCTCCCTCCTCACCCCACAGCCAGTCTCTGGCCCTCAGGCACCTCCCACCTGGGTCTCTGCAGCCTGATGCTCTTCCCTGGCTACAGCAGGCTGGCTCCTTTGCTCCCTGTCACTGCCAGCCTGAGGCCTTCCCTGACCATGCATCTGCAGCAGGCGCCACCGTCACGCCCGCTGGGCTGTCCCTGACCCGCGGGTGGGTCCCAGGCCGCCCCCTGCTCACCTGCTCCGACCCCCTCTCCCGGGCAGCCCTGGGCCATCTCCAGGCGTGAGCAGTGCCCTCACATGTCCCCCTCCAGTGCCACTTCCTGTATGTCACAGCTCTGGAGACACAGGCCCTCCCATCTCCCCCGGGGTGGGAGGCAGGGGCATCTGTCCAGGCCCTGTCCCTTGGCCAGACCCTCTGCCGGAGGCTGAGCTCATGCTTTGGGAGGCAGCCACGGCCCTGTTCCCAGAGCAGACTCCAGCCTCAGCCCCCCCAACCACTGCCAGCCTCCAGCCCCTGCCAGACCCACCCGGGTGCCCCTGCTCCTCCCACGGGACCCAGTCTCAGGTGGGGTGGGCCCCTCCAGACCCTCAGCAGACAAACCGCCAGCTGCATGGGTGGGTGCGAGGGCCCGAGGGGCCAACAGGACTGGGGGGACCCTCCTCCCCAGAGGCTCTTGCTACTCGAGACCCTGGAACAGGAACAAAAGCAGTCCTGGGCAGCCGGTTTTGCTCCCGGCTCGCCACCCCTCCCCGAGCCTGGGTGTCTGGCTCTGCCCTGAGAAGGCAGGGGACAGAGGGTGGGGGAGGGAGGCACCACCAGCCCAGCTGCAGCGCTGCCACCATTGTCCCGAGGCCAGGCCAGGCCACGCACGCGGCGAGGCTCGCCAGTCCTGCAGGGGGGCGGGGGTGCAGGCAGTGTCAGACCACCCAGCCCCAGTCCTCAGGGGGGCTCCCAGACGGCAGGGCAGTGTGACTAGGAAGCAACCAGCATGCCACTCGGCCATGCTGTGGCCCATTCCCTCAAGGGACGATCAGGCAGCCATTCAAGATGACAGCAGGGTGACACTGAGGTAGCACAGGAAGGCACTTCCCACAGAATGCAATAAGACACGAAAAAGTAGAGTGCAAAATTGGGCACAACCCATCATGTAACTCTTTAAAATGACAACCTGTGTAACAGGAAAAAGACCGGAAGTATGTGTCACTTCAGGATGAGGATATACTCTGAGAAATGCATCACTATGTGATTTTGTCACTGTGCGAACATCTGAGTGACTTACACAAACTTAGATGGTACCACCTACTACACACCTAGGCTATCCACCCGCACAACATGCGACTGCAGGCAGTTAGTTGTACCACAACAGCCAGGATTTGTGTATCTAAACATAGCAAAGGTGCAGTAAAAATGCAGCATGAAAGATAAAAAAATGGCAGCCGGGCACAGGAGCTCACACCCGTCATCCCAGCACTCTGGGAGGCCAAGGCGAGAGGATCGCTTGAGCCCAGGAGTTTGAGACCAGCCTGGGTGACATAGCAAGACCTTGTCTCTACAAAAAATAAAAATAATTAGCCTAGTGTGGTGGTGTGCACCTGGAGCCCCAGCTACTTGGAGGCGGAGGCGGAAGGATCCCCTGAGCCCCAGAGGTTGAGGCTGCAGTGAGCTGTGATCATGCCACTACACTCCAGCCTGGGCAACAGAGTGAGACCCAGACTCAGAAAAAAAGAAAAAAAAGACAAGAAATGGTACACCTGCTTTAGGGCATATACTATGAATGGGGCCTGCAGGACCAGAAGTTTCTCTGGGAGAGTCAGCTAGTGAGAGGCCAGTGGATGTGAAGGCTGAGGCCATTACTATACTACTACAGACCTTAAAGGCCCTGGATACTTAGGCCACAACACATTTACTTTAAAAAATAAAGCAAGCTGGGCTCAGTGGCTCAGCCTGTAATCCCGCGCCTTTGGGAGGCTGAGGTGCGTGGATTGCCTGAGCCCGCGGGTTCGAGACCCGCCTGGGCAACTTGGCGAGACCACATCTCTACAATAAATCAAAAAATCAGCCGGGCGTGGTAGCGCGCACCTGTAATTCCGGCTACCCAGAAGGCTAAGGCGGAAGGATCGCCAGAGCCCAGCAGGTCGAGGCTGCGGTGGCCGGGAGCGGCCACTGCACACTCCAGTTTGGGCGACGGAGTGAGACTCCAACTCAAAAATAAATAAATAAATAAAAATAAAAAAAATTAAGCAACAACTGCATGACAATGTTGCAACGACACGGGATCTGAGGCCGGTCTGGTTGTGCCGCGACGATCCATCACGGGAGAGTCTGTGATCACGCTAAGCGGGCAAGGGGATGGGGGAAGGTGAAGGGGTCATGGCCATTTCTTCTCATCACTTTCAGATTTCCCCGTAATGAGATCATGGATGGGTGGAAAATAAATGAATCTTTAACGAGCGCTGTACCTGCAGGCACTTCCGATTTAATCACGTCGCTTGGTCCCATCAGGGAGATGCCGCTATCCCATCTGTGGCTCAGAGAGGAGAAGTGATTCTCCTCCCAGGGTCACACGGCAGGGGCAGCGCCAGGAGGGGCCTGAGCGCTGTATCAGAGGCAGAATGTGGGCCTCTCTTGGTCAGGGGACAGCCATGAAGAAAGAACCCAGGGGGTACCCCAGGCTCTCGGCCCAGCCCCAGGGTTGGGCCAGGCTGGTGGCCTTCTCCCCACGGGGCCACACAAGCCCATCCCAACTCTAGATCAAGCTGGGCCCGCTCGGTGCCTTTGTCTAAGCCTTCCCCGACTGCCTGCAGATCCACCTTCCTCCCCTTCACACTTACCATCTCCACCCACTGCCCGTCCCCGTCAACAAGCCTGAGTTTGTGCAGGCTTCTTCCAGGAAGTCTTCCCTCACTGCCCACTCATGGTGAGCCCCTTGGGCTCCCACAGCCCAGCAGTGAGCACAGACTTCCTCATCTGAATGACCACAGCCTCTTCGCTGATCTCACTCCTGCTCTTAACCCCACCACCCGCCTTCCACTTGGTGGCCCAAGGGATGTGAACACGGTCGGCGCACTTCTGACATCACCAAAACCATAACCTTTCAGGATGTGCCTCCGCTGGCCTCTTTAACGGCTTTGCACATTCCTCTCCACCCAGACTTGCCCTCTTCCCTTCTTCTCTTTCTTTTTTCTTGCGATGGGATCTGCTATGCTGCCCAAGCTGGTCTTGAACGCTTGGCCTCAAGTGATCCTCCTGCCTCAGCTTCTCCAAGTGCTGGGATGATAGGTGTAGCCACCATGCACGACCTCTCCTTCTCAAACTAAATTCACTCCTGCCTCAGGGCTTTGCATCACCCATCCCCTCCACCCGGAACTCCCTTTCTCCTCTGTTTCCTCTAGCTCGGCTTCTTCTCGTAGCTTGGGAGAAATGGCCACCTTCAAACGAGGCTGCCCTGCAACCTCCCTGCCCTCTCACGCGGCTGTATGGCTCTGCCAGGAACCCAGTCCTACCAAATGCCCATGACTTTGGCTCAAACTTTCCTTGACCCAGCTACCCAGGGCCAGATTATCCAGTCTGGCCCTAGCTGTTTCTATCTCTCCAAACTTCCATGCCACTCAAATGAGATGGGCAGTGGCGTGTAATCAAGGCATGGCTTTATGCCCAAAGAAATTTATCACAGCATTATTTAGCTAAGGGAAAAATAAGAAACAATCACAGTTTTCAACTGCAGAGAACTGGTAAGAAAATGCATCCGGTTCCTTCTATCCTCCTCCTCTTGGTTTAAAACCCACCCGATTCTCATTGTTAGCATGAAAGTAAAACTCCCTGCCAGCCCCAGGCCACTCCACCCCCACCCGCATTGCACTTGACCTTTCTCCCTTTGTATCCACGATGCTCCCTTTGTATCCACCAGCCTTGAGCCTTTGCACATGCGGTTCCCTCTGCTTGGAATGCCCCCCTCTCTTCACTCATGCCCCCTCTCCCGGAAGCCTCTGCTGACCTCCCAGCCTTGGTCAGATCTCCTAACACTCACCTCCCTTCCCTCAGCAGACTGAGAAGCCCCAAGGCCAGGACCATAGCTGTGTTTGCTCAGACACAGACCAAAAGCAGATCCTGGACTTACATCTGTTGCAAGAACAGAGTATTTTACAGTCATTAAAAATGACAAACCAAGGCAAGTGGATTGCCTGAGCCCACAGGTTCAAGACCAGCCCGGGGAACTTGGCGAGACCTCGTCTCTACAATAAAATTTAAAATAGCCAGGCATGGTAGCGCGGCGTCTATAGTTCCAGCTACTCGGAAGGCTCAGATGGAAGGATTGCTGGAGCCCAGAAGGATGACACTGGGGTGGCCGTGAGCGTGTGTGCCATTGCACTCCAGCCTGGGCGAAGGAGTGAGACTCCAACTCAAAAAAAAAAAAAAAAAAAAAAAAAAGAAATGACGGACATGGAAAGTTTTTAGTGACATTGAAAAAATGCACTTCATCGTATTAATTAAAAGGCAGGCTAGCATGGGGGACTCATGCATGTAAATCCCAGCACTTAGAGAGACTGAGACGGGAGGACTGTTTGAGCCTAGGAGTTTGACACCAGCCTGGGCAACAAAGTGAGACTCCATCTCTACAAAAAAAATTTTAAACTTAGCCAGGGGGTAACAACATGTGACTGTAGTTCCAGCTATTTGGGAGGCTGAGGTGGGAGGCTCACTTGAGCCCAGGAGTTCAAGACCGCCGTGAGCTATGATGATGTCACTGCACTCCAGCCTGAGTGACAGACTGAGACCCCTCAACTATTAAAAAAAAGACAAAAAGCAGGTTTTCTTTTTCTTTCTTTCTTTTTTTTTTTTTTGTCGCCCAGACTGGAGTGCAGTGGCTGCTCCCGGCCACCGCAGCCTCGACCTGCTGGGCTCCGGCGAGTCTTCCACCTCCCTTCCAAGTAGCTGGAACTACAGGCGTGCGCTACCATGCCCGGCTAATTTTTGATTTATTGTGGAGATGAGGTCTCGTCAAGTTGCCCAGGTGGGTCTCAAACCCGCGGGCTCAGGCAATTCACTTACCTCGCCCTCCCAAAGCGCGGGATTACAGGCTGAGCCACCGAGTCTGGCCAAAAAGTAGGTTTTCAAGGTAGATGTGCAGTAGGATTGCAAATAGGTAAGAAAAGGCGTGGAAGGACAATATGCCAAGATAACAGTGGCCTCTAGCGGGGGGGGGGAAACTGGGCGCTTTTACCCCTGCACCAAATGCCAAACACTCCACCGTGGGCCAGCTTCTGTACCATCCGGAAAAGCAAATCAGGAACAGCTGCCCTCTCCCCTCGCCCTCAGGACCCTGCCCCTGTCTGCAGATGCCCTCTGTCCACTGCGGGAAGACCAGAGGTCCGAGAGGAAAGGTCAAGCGCATGGGTCTGTGTAGCCGCAGAAGGCAGGTGGGCAGATGGGGCTGGTTCTACCAGAACAACCTCAGACCTGGGCAGGGCATGAGTGGGAGGAGAGGCTGGTGGAGGCTGGAAGATCGACTGCCTTTTACTGGCTGAGTGACCTCGGGCAAGATGTGAGAGCTCTCCAGACCTCATTCCTCATCTCTAAGTGGAACCAGCAGTGATGTCCACCTTGCCCAGTCGGGGGAGCATGAAAAGGGGGATACACATAAATTATGAGTCAGAGCCCATTCAACAGTTAATTTTTAAAGGGATAGCAGTCAGACATAAAGAAGAACTTCCAGTGAGCTGCTGACCTCCAGGCTGGTCAGAGCAGCCTGTGCTCCTAGGACTCTTCTAGAAGAAGATCACCCTCCCCTGTGATAAAACCCCCTCACGCCCCACCGCGGGCCCGGCGTACCTTCCTTGGAGCCAGCGGCCGCCCCCGCCGCCGAGGATGAGGCTGACCCAGTGGATGACCGGCCCACGGGGCTGGAGTGTTTCCCCCCGCGGCCGGGGGGCTTCAGGCCACTGGGCTTCTGCATGGCGGTGCCACTCGGCTGGTGGACAAGGGTCAGCGCGGGTCACGTCCTCTCCGACATGTTCACTCACCTGCAAACAGAGAACAGGAGAGAATGCAGCATAATGGCTCCAGATGACGGGACCTGGCTGGCCCCCACCACACCCTAATGCCGACCCAGCGCCCTTGTGGGATTCCGGTATGCCCTGCCCTGTAAGGCAGGGATATCCCACTCCCATCTTCTAGGCCGGGAAACTGAGGCACAGAGCGGCAGCAGCAAGCATGGGCCCAGGTCACCCGGCACGGTGGTGGGTATCCCGGGACACGTGTCCCTGTCCGCTGGGCTCTGAGGTGGGGCCTGCTCTCTCTGGAATCAGAAGCAGACTGGCCTGAGGGTCTGCGGCGAGGGTGGTATTAGCCCTGGGAGCCCCGTACCAGGACCACACGGTCACACAGCCACCAGCAGCCTCGGCGTGGCTCTCAGCACCAAGCACAGGCTGCTGCGGGTCCTGACACACACGGACAGCCCCGTGGGTCACTGTCCAATGGCCCCAGAACCTAGAGGGCCAGCTGGCCACAAACATCCCTTCTGGTGTGGGCAGGGCAAAGCCATCCGCTCACGGGCCCCCTGGCCACGCAGGCCACATTCCGGCTCTCGGGCTCGGCGTCCCAGCACCCGCATCCCAGCCCCAGGTGCTGGGACACAGCCGAGACGCCTACGCCTCACTCCCCACCTCGCCCAGGACGGCGCCCCTCAGCCCGACACCAGGACACGTCGCCGGGCCCTGCCTGCCTTCCACCACTAAAGCTTCGTTCCCTCGTGACGCAGAGAGGAGCCACTGGTCGAGGAAAGTGGATGGCAGCAAGAGGTGACTGGCAGCAGGGAGCTGGTCCCCGATGCACACGGCCCTTTTGGCACCGCATGTCTCCAGAGGGCTTGCCACGGGCCAGGCCCCCATCCTGCCCCAGAACCACAGGCAGGGAACATACCGACCCATGGGTAGAAGGAATTCGGGACTCCGCGGTTGGATGGAGGATTCTGGGGCCTCGGGGACACAGGGAAACAGCGCCCTCCGGGCACGCAGGGGGCGCTGCGTGCCCCACCCGTCTACCAGAGCCTTGACGATGGACGCTTACTCCCCTTTGAAAGAACCCCCTTTTCCATATGACCTTTGTGGGCTGACCTCACTCCCACTCCTGGAGTCCCTGTGGTTGGCTGAGAGGAGATCATGGGACCCAGGGCCTAGGCCCCAGCTGGAACCCTTGGGAAGAGGCTGCTCCGTGCTCTGGGCGGCCTGGGTATAGGATGGGAGCCAACAGCCACCGAGGCCATCCTGGACACTGCATGGGAGAGCCGGCCGGGGAGCCGCACCAACACGGAGAGAGCAGGGCTGAGTCCCCAGATCTGGAAGGCCTGGATCCAGCTGAGCCTGAAGCTGGCTCCCTGAGTGCCTCCCATCAGCCAACAAATCCCCACACGTTGTTTTCCTTCTTTCCCTTTACCTGTGTAATGGACACTGTCCCTTGCACCCAAAAAAGTTCTGACTAACTCAGAAGCCAGCCCACGGCAGGAATGTGCAAAGTGCTTCGGGGGAGGGTCAACAGGATGAGTCAGTCGGCAGTGCTCTTCCCTGGCAGTGTTCCCTGTCCCCAGTGGAGAAAAACAAGGTTCCCCCAAGGCACACAGCAGTGGTGCCTTGCTCCAGGTGAGCCGATGGCAGCACTGGGCATGCCTACCAGCCCTGGCCTGGCCCCCAGGGCCCGTGAAATCCAACACTCCAGCTCCTCTGGTACCCAGGAATTCTGGGGGCCAGAGCCACTTTGGCATGCTGGGGGTCGAGGCTGCTCCCCTGCTCCCAGAACCTGGCCCCCCAGGAGGCTCGGTCACCAAGGACCGCACCCGTGGGCTCTGGCAGGGCTCTCTGCGTGCCTGGTCAGTGTCTCCAAGCCAGCAAGGGCGAGTAGGGGGGTCTCGGTGACAGTGCATGTCCCTATGGGTGA
Source organism: Carlito syrichta (assembly GCF_000164805.1). NCBI lineage: Eukaryota > Metazoa > Chordata > Mammalia > Primates > Tarsiidae > Carlito > Carlito syrichta. The sequence continues at coordinate 88,975 of NW_007097940.1, read as the reverse complement.
CCAAATGGGTGTCCTGCTCCTGGGACCCAGCCGGGAGACTCTGACCTAAGAAATCCCGACACAGAGCCCGTGTGCGTCCTTTGCTGGGACTGAAGCAAGGTATGAGGAACTCCTGCCCCCAGCCCCACTCCCGGGGCTTCTCGTGCGCCTGAAACCCTCCCACAGAGAAAGCAACTGAAACATATCATGTATCAGCCGGGCTCGGTGGCTCAGCCTGTCATCCCGCGCCTTTGGGAGGCTGAGGTGAGTGGATTGCCTGAGTCTGCGGGTTCAAGACCCGCTTGGGCAGCAAGACCTCATCTCTACAATAAATCAAAAAATCAGCCGGCAGGGTGGCACATGCCTGTGGTTCAAGCTACTTGGAAGGCTGAGGTGGAAGGATCACCTGAGCCTGGCAGGTTGAGGCTGTAGTGGCTGTGAGCATGCCACTGTACTCCAGCCTGGGCCACAGAGTGAGATTCCAACTCAAAAAAGACAAAAACAAAAACAACAACATATCACGTATCTAATAAGGGACTTGTATTCAGAATTCAGGACAAGCTCTGCAACTCACTAATATAAAAACAACCTCCCCCCGGCCCCCGCCTCAAAAAGAGAGAAAGATTCGAATCCACATTTCACCAAAGATATCAAACCATGACGAGACAGAACTTCACACCCAATTGGAATGGCTAAACATTTTTTTCTTTTGAGTTGGAGTCTCACTCTGTCGCCCAGACTGGAGTGCAGTGGCCGCTCCCGGCCACCACAGCCTCCACCTGCCGGGCTCCGGTGATCCTCCCGCCTCAGCCTCCCGAGTAGCCGGAATTACAGGCGCGCGCTACCACGCCCGGCTGATTTTTTGATTTATTGTAGAGATGAGGTCTCGCTGCCCAGGCGGGTCTTGAACCCGCGGACTCAGGCAATCCACTCACCTCAGCCTCCCAAAGGCGCGGGATGACAGGTTGAGCCACCGAGCCCGGTTGGCTAAACATTTTTAAACTGACAATGCCAAGTGCTGATGAGGAAGCAGAACCACCACAGCACTCACAGTGTTGATGGAGATGCAAAACAGTACAACAGGTAGGCAGATGCCTAAAAAATATGTATGACCCAAGCACCCAAGAGAAACAGTGGGTCCATGTAAACAAATGCTCACAGCAGCTTCCTTCCTAACAGCCAAAAAGTGACCTGTCCGTCAACCCATGCATGTATAAACAGCTGTGATGCATCTATAAGGTCGGACCATTAAGTTCGTGAACTCATCCTAGAAAAAAGGCTACATACTTCACTGCTGAATACTACAGTCACCTTCAAAGTACTCCTCCTGGGAAGCCATGCACGGGCACCAGCACCTAATCTACTCATCCAAGCAATTTTTGAACTCTTTTTCTGGAATGGCCACCAGAGTTGTCATCATGAGAATGTCAAGCGTTTGAACTACAGCAAACATTAAAATTCTTCTTAAACTTGGCAAGAAAAACCGGGCTCGGTGGCTCAGCCTGTCATCCCGCGCCTTTGGGAGGCTGAGGTGAGTGGACTGCCTGAGTCCACGGGTTCGAGACCCGCCTGGGCAGCGAGACCTCATCTCTACAATAAGTCAAAAAATCAGCCGGGCGTGGTAGCGCATGCCTGTAATTCCAGCTACTTGGAAGGCTGAGGAGGAAGGGTTGCCGGAGCCCAGCAGGTCGAGGCTGTGGTGGCCGGGAGCGGCCACTGCACTCCAGTCTGGGTGACCGAGTGAGATTCCAACTCAAAAAAACAAACAAACAAACTTGGCAAGAATGGAAGTGAAATCAGGGACATGTGAGTCCAAGTTTAAGGGTATAGGCCATCGCAGTCATGTCCTTGCTAAGTTATGGCGTGGTCATGTGCCCTTTGAGCTACCGCCAGACCATGTTTATGACTTTGGCCACCTTTCCTACCTTGGAGAGGTGAACCTCCTCTCTCTCTCTCTCTCTCTCTCTCTAATTTACTTTCTGAATAAACTATATTTCCTAATTTTAAAAAAAAAAGTTTCTGGGGATAATGCCATGAAGACAACAGCCATGTACAAAGGAATTAAACATTTTTCTGAGGGGAGAGACCCCATTACTGATGGAGAGAGGTGAGGATGGCCAGTAATGAGCAGAACTGGCGAAAACACTGAAAAATATTCATAAAATTATGCATCAAAATTGTCGGCTGACTGTGAGCACAGCAGACAAAATAAACATCAATAGAGAGAAAGGAAAGTCTTAACTGAAGATCTTGGCGTGGGAAAGGTACATGCAAAAAATGGTCCCCAAGGAGCTCTTGCATCACGACAATGCACCAGCTCACACAGCATTGTCTGTGAGGGAGTTTGTAGTCAGTGAACAAATAACTGTATTGGAACACTCTCCCTACTCACCTAATCTGGCCCCATGACTTTTTTCTTGAAGATAAAGGAAATGTTGAAAGGAAGACATTTTGATGACATTCAGGACATCAAGGGTAACACAACGACAGCTCTGATGGCCACTCCAGAATAAGAGTTCCAAAACTGCTTTAACGAGGTGCTGGCGTCGGTGCAGCTTCCCAAGGGGATTACTCTGAAGGTGACCACAGTGATATCCAGCAGTGAGATACATAGCGCTTTTTCAAGGATGAGTTCGTGAACTTAACTGTCAGGCTTCATAGCTAGCAGAATTCTACTCAGCAGTAAGGAACTATGCCACGGATAGGCCTTTCAAATACACCGTGCTAGCCGGGCTCGGTGGCTCAGCCTGTCATCCCGCGCCTTTGGGAGGCTGAGGTGAGTGGATTGCCTGAGCCCGCGGGTTCGAGACTCGCCTCGGCGGCGAGACCTCACCTCTACCATAAATCAGAAAATCAGCCGGGCGTGGTAGCGCGTGCCTGCAATTCCGGCTGCTCGGAAGGCCGAGGCGGAAGGATCGCTGGAGCCCGGCAGTTCGAGGCTGCGGTGACTGGGAGCGGCCGCTGCACTCCAGTCTGGGCCACAGAGTGAGACTCCGACTCAAAAAAAAAAAAAACAAAACAACAACAAAAAAAACCCACCGTGCTAAGTGCAAGAAACCAGATACCAAAGACTACATACCAAATGGTCCCATTCATGTGACATTTCAAAACTACAGAATGCAAGACAGGGGCTGCCCGGGCCTGCAAACTAGGACTGACGCAAACGGGCACAGAGAATTTTCCGGCGGGTAGAAATGCCATAACACTGGACTGTGGTGATAGTGGCAAAACCGTGTGTTTATATGAAAGGCATCAAACCACACACTTAAGAGTGAATTCTGGCCCATGACGGTGGCTCACACCTGCATTCCCAGCACTCTAGGAGGCTGAGGTGGGAGCATGCTTGAGGCCAGGGGTTTGAGATCAGCCTGGGCCACACAGCGAGACCCCATCTCTACCAAAAATACCAAAAGGCAGCCATGGTGGCTTGCACCTGTCGTCACGGCAAATCAGGAGGCTGAGGTGGGAGGACAGCTCGAGCCCAAGAGTGAAAGGCTACAGTGAGCTATGACGGCACCATTGGGCTCCAGCCTGGGTCACAGGGCAGGTCCCTGTTTCAGTTTTTTAAAAAAGTGAATTTTATGGCATGTGAATTAAAACTAAAGTTTTAGAAAACTATCTAAAAAGTAGCATCCTGGCCGGGCACTGTGGCTCACGTCTGTAATCCCAGCGCTTTGGGAGGCCGAGGTGAGAGGACTGCCTGAGCCCGTGGGTTCGAGACCCGCCTGGGCAACTTGGCGAGACCTCGTGCTACAATAAATAAAAAAATTAGCCGGGTGTGGTAGCGCGCGCCTGTAGTTCCAGCTACTCGGAAGGCTGAGGTGGAAGGATCGCCGGAGCCCAGCGGGTCGAGGCTGCGGTGGCCGGGAGCGGCCACTGCACTCCAGTCTGGGCGACAGAGTGAGACTCCGACTCAAAAAAAAATTTTTTTAAAAAGTAGCATCCTGAAGGCTCCCCAGCAAGGGTCATGCAATGGTATGCAAGGTCCTCGTCTCTCTTCCCTTCCCCCTGCAGTATGCCTCCCCCTAGCCCACTCGGCTCTAGACACACTGACCACCGGCCGCTCCTGGACCACATTCAGGTACCCTCCAGCCTCCGGGTCTGGAATGCTTTCCCCTCAAATATCTCATGCCTGTTGTTCATCTCCTTCAAGTATCTGCTCAGACGTGCTCTTCCCAGGTCTCCCCACCCCCTGCCCTCACTATCTTTTGGAGGGTTTTTTTGTGTGTTTTTTTGGGCAGGAGTCTCCCTCTGTCACCCAGGCTGGAGCACAATGGCACGCTCCCAGCCACCACAGCCTTGACCTGCTGGGCTCAGGCCATCCTTCCACCTCAGCCTTCCAAGTAGCTGGAACTACAGGCACGTGCCACCATGTCCAGCTGGGTGTGTGTGTGTGTGTGTGTGTGTGTGTGTGTGTGTGTGTGTGACGTGCCACCATGTCCAGCTAGGTGTGTGTGTGTGTGTGTGTGTGACGTGCCACCATGTCCAGCTAGGTGTGTGTGTGTGTGTGTGTGTGTGTGTGTGTGTGTGTGTGTGTGTGAGATTTATTGTAGAGATAGGGGGGTCTCACTAAGTTGTCCAGGTTGGTCTCGATGTCCATCTAGGGTGTGTGTGTGTGTGTGTGTGTGATCTATTGTAGAGATGGAAGAGTCTCACTAAGTTGTCCAGGCTGGTCTCGAACCCACGGGCTCAGGCAATCCTCTCACCTTGGCCTCCCAAAGTGCTGGGATTACAGGCGTGAGCCACAGTGCCCAGCCTGCCCCCACTTTCTTTTTCTCTACTGCATGGGGACAGACTTGGGTCTTTTTTTTTTACTGGGGTACCCGTAGTCCTGACAAGGACGCCTGGTGCATACAGGTGCTTAACAGGTCACTGTTGAATGAATGATGCTGGCCCCTGGGGCGAGAGACCTGGGGAGCCCTTCTCCCCACCTGAGGACCCAGTGCTTGGGACTGAGAGGGTCACAGTGATCAGCCCTGCTGGCCGTCAACGCCACGGCTCATCACACAGCCATCATGGCCTTTGAGGCAGGGACCAGGAGCCCTTCCTGCCTTCCCGCCACTGAAGCTTCGTGCCCAGTGGATGACCTGCACGTCCTCACCATCCCCTGACACCGTCCCACCTCCCAAACACTGCCTGGGCCCCTCCTCCCACCTGCTTGTTTCACCTATTCAAACCACCTATTGACACCTAGGCCTGATGTTGCCACCTCCTCCAGGAAGTCTCCCAGGGCCTTCAGCCCACAGAGCCTCAGGCTCACACACCAAGCCCAGGAGGAGTATGCTGTTCTCATCTACCTACTTTATCACCTGGGAGCCCACGGACAACCTCAGGTGGAGTCACAGTCTGCTCTAAGAACCCAGCCCCAGCACAGTGCCTGGCAAGGAGCCCATGATCTAAAAACCCCACAGGACAGCACACACGCAGTGGCCCAGAGGACAAGGCCCTCAGGGCCCCCAATCCCCAGGGACGCTCCTCCCAGCGGAGGCCCCCACGGCCGCCCTCCTGCAGCCCCCGGTCTGAAGAACCCGCTGTTCCCCTGGCCTGGCACAAACGTGGCTCCGTGAGTCCTCCCAAGCCGCTACTGAGGCGGCAGCATCTCACAGGTGGCGGGCAGAGAAGCTCGGGCCCTCACCAACTGGGAAGCCACGGCTGGGCAGCCACGAAGCCGAGCTGGAAGCAGACCCAGCCCCGGCCCCTCCCCAGTCCCCAGCCTGCCCAGTCCTGGAATAACATTTGTGAGATCCCTGGCCTCTGGGGACAGTGCCGCCTTGCCATGGCTGACAAAGGAGACCAGAGAGCTGGCGGGAGAGGAGGACCAAGGCGGCATTCAGCCAGGCCCGGCCACCCCACGGGGGTGGGGGGGACTAGCAAGTCGCCCCCCTCCCCCCTTCCCTGACCCCAGGAGCACCGGAAGGGGAGGGGGAGCAAAGAAGACAGGAAGAGGGGAGGCCACCCACCCCTCTGTGACTCAGCCTGCTCCTGGGACAGAGGAAGAGAGGGTTTCTTGGAAAAAGCTGGGACATGGTGATAAATTGGCCTCTGGCCACACTGTGGCCGCTGTGGGGGGAGGGGAATTGTGCAGCCAGAGGTCCAAGCCCCAGACCTGCCCGCAGCCGCTGGGAGCCCTTGGCCAGTGAGAGCCTCGGTTGCATCACCTGTAAAATGGGGTGTAAGTGGCCGGGCTCGGTGGCTCAGCCTGTGATCCCAGCGCTTTGGGAGGCCGAGGTGAGTGGACTGCCTGAGCCCACAGGTTCGAGACCCACCCAGGCAACTTGGCGAGACCTCACCTCTACAATAAATCAAAAAAAATTTAGCCGGGCATGGTAGCACGCGCCTGTAGTTCCAGCTACTCGGAAGGCTGAGGCAGAAGGATCGCCGGAGCCCAGCAGGTCGAGGCTGCGGTGGCTGGGAGCGGCCTCTGCCCTCCAGTCTGGGTGACGGAGTGAGACTCCGACTCAAAAAAAAAAATGGGGTCTAAGTGTCCTCATGGGAGCATGGACAACTGAGGCAGGGAAGGCGCCCAGGAGGGTCTCGATGCCTGACACATGGCACTGCCCAGGAGGGCAGCTATCACGGCTCCAGAGGTCCCCAGAAGCCCTGGAGCACAGGACTTGGTGACTGAGGCGGCCAGGGCAGGGCAGCATTCAGACTAACAAGCCCCCTTTGTGCTACCCTCAACGGCCATGGACCAAGGACAAGCCCGGGCTCATTTCAGGGTTTCCATCTCAGCCTCAGAACTCTCCACGATCGGCCAGGCGGCAGGGGATAATGGTGCCCAGGAGGGGAGGCAGACAGCTGAAGCAGGCTCACTGGCTGGGACCCCGGTCAGGGCTCACCCCTAGGAGGATAGGCCCAATGGCGGGGACGCCGCCGTGCCCAGCCTTCACTGGGGCTGCTCTCCCCAGGACTACGGGGATCCTGGCAGCTGGGGTGTCCACACCCGGCCTCCTGAGCTGTGGCCCGTGTGCTGAGCCGGCATGGCACCCAGAGCGTAGTGCCTGCCTGCTGGCTGCAAGCCCAAAGGCACAGGGCACAGCCGTGCCTGGGAGGGACAAGAGCTCCGCAGACACCAGGGAGGCAGAGGGTCCGAGGCTTAGCAGGAGATATTGACTGCGCGGTCAGGTCAAGCAAACAGCCAAGGACTTCATGCGGCTGAAATGGGGGGCTGGGAGGGACAGGCAGGGTCTCCTGGCCACGCCCAAGGCATCGGGCTGAGGGAATGAGGGGCCCCACACAGCCAGACGTTCACATCTCTAAGACCGCGCTGGAAGCCGGGCTCAGTGGCTCAGCCTGTCATCCCGCGCCTCTGGGAGGCTGAGGTGAGTGGATTGCCTGAGCCCGCGGGTTCGAGACCTGCCTGGGCAGCGAGACCTCATCTCTACAATAAATCAACAAATCAGCCAGGCGTGGTAGCGCACGCCTGTAATTTCGGCTACTCGGAAGGCTGAGGCGGAAGGATCGCCGGAGCCCAGCAGGTCGAGGCTGCGGTGGCCGGGAGCGGCCACTGCACTCCAGTCTGGGCGACAGAGTGAGACTCCAACTCAAAAAAAAAAAAGACCGTGACGGGAGCTGATGAGAATGGTGAACTTGGGAGGGGGTGCAGCATGGGGCAGAGAGGTCAGCTGGGCGCTGCTGAGATGGAGTGACCTGACAGTGAGGCCTGAACTGGACCAGGGAGGGGAGAGACGACTGGAAGGGAGGTGGGGCCGGAGGGGGAGACTCACAGAGACCGCAGGGCACCACTTCGAGGGCAACCCGACGGCAGATGGGTGGGTACGGGACCGGCCTTCACAGAGGACGCCGAGCCGGACAGCCCATGGGCTGAGGTCAGACCGAGGGCTGCTGGGCCTGCCCCGGATCCAGGAAAGGCAAACCCAAGGCGCCCCTTAAGACAGGGAACAAGCTGGGCTCGGTGGCGCAGCCTGTAATCCCGTGCCTTTGGGAAGCTGAGGTGAGTGGATTGCCTGGGCCCACAGGCTCGAGACCCGCCGGGCAACTTGGCGAGACCTCACCTCTACAATAAATCAAAAAATCAGCCGGGCGTGGTAGCGTGCGCCTGTAATTCCGGCTCCTCGGAAGGCTGAGGCGGAAGGATCGCTGGAGCCCGGCAGGTCGAGGTTGCGGTGGCCAGGAGCAGCCACTGCACTCCAGTTTGGGGAACCGAGTGAGACTTTAACTCAAAAAAAAAAAAAAAAAAACAAGACAGGGAACAATCAAAAGTCGGGCTACACCACGTATGGGAGAGATCACAGGGCCACAGGCAGGGCCGCAGGCCACTGCAGACTCGGGGGTGCACTGCAGAGCTGGCCAGCCCCCAGGGGTCCTCAGCAGGCAATTCGTGGCACCAGTACCTGCAGGATGTTTTCCACAGCAGGAAAGGATCTGGGTTGGGGAGGAAGATGGGCAGGGTCCCTGACCTTGTATTCCTGAGGTTTGCTTCTTAGCCCTGTGGGATGTACATGTATCCTATTACTTTTAATGCCTAAAGTATTTCATACTTTTTTTTTTTTTGAGTTGGAGTCTCACTCTGTCGCCCAGACTGGAGCACAGTGGCACGCTCCCGGCCACTGCAGCCTCGACCTGCTGGGCTCAGGCCATCCTGCCGCTTCAGCCTTCCAAGTAGCTGGAACCACAGGCACACGCCACTACACTTGGCTAATTTTTTTAAATTTAATATAGAGATGGGGTCTCGCCAAGTGGCCCAGGCTGGTCTCGAACCCCTGGTCTGAGGCAATCCTCTCGCCTCCACCTCCCAAAGTGCTGGGATTACAGGCGTGAGCCACCATGCCCGGCCATAATCATTTTTTTAAAAAGAAAAACAGAGGCAGATCCAAAGCCGCGGGGCGGGGGGAGCAGCCTCCATCCTGTGCACACCAAGAGGAGTGTGGAGCAGACCCCGAACAGAGAGGACTTCCACAGGTGCTGACCACTGGGCAAAGCTACCTGAGCCAAGGGTGAGCCCTTATCTGGGCATGACGGGGGCTCCCCCAGCCCTGCCTCACCAGGCACCCAATACCCATACCAGTGCCTCGTGCCTCCCCAATCCTGAACCACACAGAATCCAGCGGGGTCCTGAGGGTCACCCGCTCCGGCCCCACTGCCCGCCTGTCCCACGGAGATTCCTTCGTCCGTGTTTGACCCAGGCTCAGGGAATGTGAGCAACTTGACTCAGGGCTCGAGTCCCCGCTTCCTCCTGGCCCAGGGCAAGCGAGCAGGGCTGGACGCCTCCTCCCTGCGCGTCCTGCCAGCTCTCAGGCGAAAGCCAAAGCGCCCAGCCTCAGACAGCTGCCCTCGGGCCTGGGAGAGCAGGGGACAGGGTGCCTGGCTGCCAACCCTCAGCCCCACACCCTCCTCTGCTCTTACCCGGCTAGCCACGCCGTGGGAAGCTACTGCCAGCCCAGGCTGTACAGGCAGCCGCAAGGGCATGGGGTGCCCCTAGAACAGGATAGGGATGGGCCCGGTAGCCATCCTGACAGTAGGGGCAGCTGATAACCAGGGTGAGACGGGGCCACTCGGGCATCACAGCCCAGCTGGGGCTGGGACCCAGGCTCCGCCTGCCAATGGGGCTTCCAGGAGGAGAGGGAGGCTACACTGGGGAGATGGGAGGGTAAGGTATGGGTGTGGCCACATGGACAGACTGCAGGGCACTCATAGGCTGAGCAGGGGAGGACAGACCCGTGCTAATTCCCCAGGTAAACTCTGGCTTCAGCCGGGTTTGGTGGCTCAGCCTGTAATCCCACGCCTTTGGAAGGCTGAGGTGAGTGGACTGCCTGAGCCCGCGGGTTCGAGACCCACCTGGGCAGGCGAGACCTCATCTCTACAATAAATCAAAAAATCAGCCGGGCGTGGTAGTGCACGCCTGTAGTTCCAGCTACTTGAAAGGCTGAATGGAAGGATCGCCGGAGCCCAGCGGGTCAAGACTGCGGTGGCCGGGAGCGGCCACTGCACTCCAGTCTGGGTGACAGAGTGGGACTCGAACTAGAAAAAAAACAAAAACAAAAACTCTGGCTTCTCGGGTACCTGCAGGTGGGAGCAGGGAGGGGCAGAGTCTGGAAGCCTGGGCTCCCACCCCACATGCCCACGGTCTCACCGTCTCCGAGCTCAGGAACACTGTTCCCTGGCTGTAAAGCAGGCACCTTCCCAGCCCTCCCACCAGCTCGGAGGCCTGCAGAGCCCTGGGAATGCCCAGCCTGTCAGTCTTGCCTGAGCTGGACACACAAGCAGAGCTGGCAGGCGCAGAACCAGGCACAGCCACGGTCCAGAGTCCAGCCCCAGCAACTGGACAGCTGGGGCCTTCCCACCGCTGGCCCACAGCGCTGCCTTTCAAGGCCGGGGTCCTTCCCGCAGACACAAGGAGAAGAGCCTGGGAACAACCACAGCAGCACCCTCTGACCCACCTTCAGTCCTGTTTTACAGAACGAGGCCCAGAGTCGAAGAGCAATTCACCCGAGGTTACATGTAAAGCAAGTGAACAGGACAGTGAGATTCAACTGCCCAAATGTAGAACATGGCAGATGGGCAAGAGGATCCCCAAGACCAGACAGCGTCAGAGGTCCCGGGAGGGAACGGGTCTGCTGAGTTCACCCAGGAATTGGGGCAGAGCAGGAAGGAGGCTCGCCCCAGTATCTCGCCTCCCAGGCCAGAATGCTGACCCAGTTGCTCACTGTCAGGCCTCCTCCCGGGGGTCAGAAGAGCACAAGAAACGAAGAATTACCCCCGACCGAAGGGTGGTCTTTACAGCGAGTGATGTGGGGTCAACTGGTTAACCACATGGGGAAAAAAATCATGACCCCTCCTGCAGTTGGCAGAATAATGGTCCCCAACAATGTACCCGTCCTCATCCCTGGAACTTGCGAATATGTTACATTATACAAGCCAGGGGAAACTGAGGCTGCAGATGTAATTACGGTTGCTAATCAGTTGATCCTGAGATGGGGAGATGACCCTGGGTTCTCTGGGTGGGCCCAATATAATCACAAATGCAAGAGGGAAGCAGAAGAAAAGCCAGAGAGATGGCATCTTGCAAAGGACACGATCTTACATGCACATGTCTTTTCATAGGGAAAAAAAGGACACAATCTGACATCACTGGCTTTGAAGGAGGAAGCGGCCATGAGCCAAGGAATGTGGGCGGCCTCCAGAAGATGGCAAGGGAAGGATACAGCTTCTTCTCTAGGGTCTCCAGAAGGAATATGGATGCAGGGACATTCTGATCTTAGCCTGGTGAGATCCACTTCAGACTTCTGCCCTCCAGAACCGTGAGATAATAAATTTGGCTTGTTTTCAGTCACTGAGTTTGTTCATTACAGCAGAAAAGAAAACCACTCCCAGGCATCCCCACAACAGAAATGGGCACATACATGTGCCAAAAGATAAATACTATTCCTAACAGTCCCAAACTGAAAATAAGCCAAATATCCATCCTCATTAAAATACACTTCACACCGGACATAAAAATCCAGTCCAGATGAATAGCAGATCTAAGTGTGAAAGGTCCAACAGCACAGTTTTAAAAAGAAGACATGAGGCCAGGCTCAGTGGCGCAGCCTGTAATCCTTGCACTTTGAGAGGCTGAGGCGAGTGGATTGCCTGAGCCCACGGGTTCGAGACCCACCCGGGCAACCTGGCGAGACCTTATCAATAAAATAAAAATTTAGCCGGGCATGGTAGCGTGCGTCTGTAGTTCCGACTACTTGGAAAGCTGAGGCAGAAGGATCGCCGGAGCCCAGCAGGCGAGGCTGCGGTGGCAGGGAGCAGCCACTGCACTCCAGCCTGGCAATGGAGTGAGACTCCAATTCAAAAAAAAAAAAAAGAACAGGCAAAGATTTCTTTTTTTGCCCCCTTTTTTTTTTTTAGTTAGTCTCATTCTGTTGCCCAGGCTTGAGTGCAGCAGCACACTCGCAGTTCACTGAAACCTTAACCTCCCAGGCTCAGGTTGATTCCTCTGCCTCAGCCTCCTAAGTAGCTAGGACTACAGGTGTGTGCCACCATGCACAGCTAGTTTATTTTTGATTTTTGTAGAGACAGGGTCTCGCTACATTGCACAGTCTGGTCTCAAACTCCTGGCCGCAAGTAATCCTCCCACCTAGGCCTCCCAAAGCACTGGGATTACAAGTGTGAGCCGCTGTGCCTGGCCAAAACAGGCAAAGATTTCTTAAACAGGACACAGAAAGTACTGAAAAATAGAGGCAACCCCTTCAGGTCCTCTCCCACTGTGGGAGCTTTTCTGTCCTCTCAATAAATCCTGCTTTCTCCAGGGCAAGTCACAGAGGAAGAGGAGACATGTGCAATTCCTACGTTCTACAAAGGGTTCGTATTCAGAGGACACACAGAACTCCAAGAAATCAGCAGGCGTTAGAAAAATCAGCAAAAGACTTGAACAAACACTTGACAAGAAGAGGCTGTTGGACAGACTAAGAGACATAAGAAAGGGCATTCAATGTCACTGGTCACAACGATGACATCCACCAGAACGAGTAAATGAAAAAGCATGGCCTTCCCCAGTGCCGGTGAGAGCGTGGACCAGAAGGTATGTGCACTCCCTGTGGGGGTGTGACTGGTCCCAGCTGTTTGGGACACGGTCTGGCGTCACATACCGAAGAGGAACATACAAAACCCACGACCCAGCGGTTTCACTTACAGGAACATCCCTCATGAATATGTGCACATACCTGCCCCAAAAGACAGACTATTCCTGACAGCCCTGAACTGAAAGCAACCCAGACAGCTGTCCCCCTAGAATGAGAGGATGGTGGTAGGTTCACACCGTGGAGTAACACACAGCCACGAGAATGAATGCACGACATGCACGCGCCGCGGTGTGTGGGAACCTCGTAATTACCACCTTGAGTGAAAGGAGTCAGCCGTAAAAAGAGTGTGTAGAGCGTGCGTGCTCAAAGACAGGCGAAAATCATTGATGGTGTAGAAGCCGGGGGGGGGCTGGTTGCCCGTGAACTGGTATTGAGTGGAAGGAAGCAGTAGTAAGACTCCAGGGGCACCAGCGGGTCTCACTCTTGATTTGGGCGCTGTTCCACAGACACGTCGGTTTCAGACCACTCAGCGAGCTGTTCGCTCAGGACACGTGCGCCTTTCTGTACGGATGCTGTACTTCAATAAAAAGCTTTCTGGCATTCCCTGGGTTGGGGTGGGTGCTGGGAGGAGTGGAGAAGGCATGTATGTTTCTAAAATTTGAGCTGTTCCAGGGACTTCCTGCCCCTGAGACTGCTCAGGCCCACAATGCCTGGCCCCGGGGACCTCCTGGGATGATCCCTGGAGCTCCCTGCCAGCAGGCCCAAGTGCCAAGGACAACCATCGGTGCAAGAAGGTGCTCCGGCCAACACCCTCTGTGCTCTCACTCCCGCCCCGCCCCCAACCGCCTGCAGACAGGCTTGGGAGGAGGCTGAGCCCACCAAAGCTCAGGCCTGACTGCCGCCTCACCCAGCAGCCTGGGCGGTCTCAGTCAGCGGGGAGGGGGAGGATATAGACCAGGCCCCCAAGGAAGGGAGAAGGGACAAAACTGCCGGCGGGCCACAGCACCAGCTACACCTCTGCTGGGGGTGAGAGGTGGGGACAAACAGAACTTGGGGACCCCAGGGGTGAGATCAGCCACTTACAAGACTCAGTCATTCTTCTGTGCTTCCACAAAGGCAGCCACCCCCTAGTCGGCAAATTCTGGCTGAATGCCCATGCCCACACACACTTGGTCACACCTCCAGGCCTCTGCACAAGCCCTGCTCCCTCCAGGAACGCCCTCCCTCTCCCTGGGGGCAGCTCTGTGAGGGCTGGATCGCTGCCTCCTGTTCATTGCTGGGCTCTCGGTACCTAGGACAGCGCCCAGCACGTACTGGTCAGAAACACATGAATACAGGAAGGCACTGAGACGCCCAGCTCTGCCACCCTCATCCTCCCCATGTGAGGTGGGCACCCAAAGCAGCCTGTCCACACTCCCTCACCACACTGCCCGCCTGCTCTGAGCCACCGCCAGGAAGGACAGACAGAGGGAACTTCTGGACTGACTTGCGTCCTGCTGGAAACCCCAGCCTTTCAGCAGCAAGGCGCAGAGCCCTGTTCCCCAGGGGTGGGTCCAACGAACACAGGGACCGGCAAGTCTCCCATCGCTGGAGGGTTCAAGCAGGGACTGAGACCTGCCCTGCAGACACAGCTGCCCGGAGGGTCTCCCAAACTCACACAGGACTCTGCAGCTAGGAAACCATCTCCCAGAGCCCAGACACAAGCTCACTGATGGCGCAGACTCTGGCGTGGGGATGGAGTGCCATGCCGGGAGCCCAGAAGCAACCCGCCACTCACCAGCCAGTAATGGGGGAGGTGCAAGTGCGCCCAGGGGACACACACGGGTCTTAGAGACTATGTTCGTTTGCTAGGGCTGCCGTAGCAAAGTACCACAGACTAGATGGCTCAAATTTTAGAAACACACAGCTCACAGTTCTGGAGGCTGGAAGTCTGAGGCCAAGGTGTCCTCAGGGTTGGCTGCCTCTGAGCCGCTCTCCTTGGCTTGCAGATGGCCGTCTTCTCCCTGTGACCTCAATTGGTCGTCCCTCTGTCTGTGTCCAAACTTCCTATTCTTTTTTTTTTTTTTTTTG
>NW_007097940.1:74124-74373 GCF_000164805.1 Carlito syrichta | reverse complement strand
AATGCACTCACCTCGGCCTCCCAAAGTGCTGGGATTACAGGCTGAGCCACCGAGCCCGGCTTAAACTTCCTCTTCTTACAAGGACATTAGTCAGTGGACAAGGGCCACACTAACAACCTTATTTGAACGCGATTACCTCTGTGAAGACCCTAGCTTTAAATGTCACATTCGGAGATACCAGGGTTGGGAGTTGAAAATATGAACTTTGAGTCGGGCTCGGTGGCTCAGCCTGTAATCCCGCACCTTTCA
>NW_007097940.1:67094-73752 GCF_000164805.1 Carlito syrichta | reverse complement strand
GGAGCCCAGCAGGTCGAGGCTGCCGTGGCCGGGAGCAGCCACTGCACTCCAGTCTGGGTGACAGAGTGAGACTCCAACTCAAAAAAAAAAAAAAAAAGAAACAAAAGAAAGAAAAAGAAAATATGAACTTTGGGAGGACAGGATTCAACCCCTAACAGGTACCAAAAAAGTTTAGCTGTTACAATGGTTTGTGGCCCCCGCAAAGGCCACAGTCCATAAACAGATAGACAGTATAGCTGTAGAATGAAAATGCGAGAGGGGTGTAGAGGGTAGGACTGACAATCAGGAAAAAAGTGTCTAGAAAGACTGTGGGAAGGCGTGATAATGCAAAATAAGCTGAGGCTGAGCACAGTGGCTCATGCCTGTAATCTCACCATTTAGGGAGGCAGAAGCAGGAGGACTGCTTGAGCCTAAGAGTTCGGCCCGGCGCAGTGGCTCAAGCCTGTAACCCCAGCACTTTGGGAGGCTGAGGTGAGGGGACTGCTTGAGCCCACAGGTTCAAGAACAGCCTGGGCAACTTGGTGAGACCTCACCTCTATGATAAACCAAAAAATTAGCCGGGCATGATAGCGTGTGCCTGTAGTTCCAGCTGCTTGAAAGGCTGAGATGGAGCCGGGCTCGGTGGCTCAGCCTGTAATCCCGCGCCTTTGGGAGGCTGAGGTGAGTGGATTGCCTGAGCCCGCGGGTTCGAGACCTGCCTGGGCAGCGAGACCTCATCTCTACAATAAATCAAAACATCAGCAGGGCATGGTAGCGCGTGCCTGTAATTCCGGCTACTTGGAAGGCTGAGGCAGAAGGATCGCCGTAGCCCGGCAGGTCGAGGCTGCGGTGGCCGGGAGTGGCCACTGCACTCCTGTCTCGGCGACAGAGTGAGACTCCGACTCAAAAAAAAAAAAAGAAAGAAGATACTATTATGAGCTCCACTCTTCAAATGAAGGAACTGAGGTCAAGTCGCTTGCCCAGGGTTATATAACTGATGGTAGAACTGGGTATTTATCCAAAAGAAAAGCAATCAGTACATCTCTCGTGTCTACTTCAGTACCAGTCACAGTAGCAAAGAGATGAAGTCAAGCTAAGCGCCTGTCAATGGATGAACGGATGAAGAAAATGTGTCTACGCACAGTGGAAGACTATGCAGCCATAGAAAGACGGAAATCCTGTCACTGGCGGCAATGTGGGTGGAACGGGATGTCATTGTGTCGCGTGAAATAAACGAGGCACGGCAAGACAAGTACCACACGTTCTCACTTACATGTGGGCATTTAAACAGTGGCTCTCACGGAGGGAGAGCACAGAAAGATGGCTACCAGAGCCTGGGAAGAGCAGGTGGAGGGGCTGGAAAGACGTCATCGAATGGATACAAACCCACAAGCAGAGGAAATGAGTTTCAATGTCTGACAGAGCAGGGGACTGCAGTTAGCAACAACGCACTGCATATTTCAAAACAGCTAGAAGAGAGGACTTGAAACACTCCCAGCGCGCAGGAATGATAAATACGTGAGGTGAGGCGACGAATACTCTGAGTGCCCTCACGCGATCATTACACATTCCACACGTGCTACAAAATAGCACACGCAGCCCATAAACAGGTAAAATAGAATGTAGCCGTCTTAAAAACGAAAACAATGGCGGAACTGGAATTTGAACTCGGGCCCTCTGGCCACAGAGTGTGTGCCTTTAACCACTTCTCTTGACATCCTCAAAACCAGGACCAAGTTTCCTCGGGGCACCTGGTTGGGGGACAAGGGCAGAGATCCAGGCAGGGGAGCAGCAGGGCACTCCCGACTCGCAGTTTGAGGCCACGGCCTGCAGCACCTTTGCCAGCCAAGCCCGGCCCTCACCTGCCTCTGGCCTCAATCCCGGGCACCCGCCCACCTGGCACCTGGCCTCTCTGACCCTGTTCTTGCTCCTGAAGACATCCAACCCCGCATCCTTGCTCTGCCGGGAACACCTCCTCCCTCCTGTACCCCCTGGCGATCCCCTCAAAGCTCTGTTGGACTCAGGCGGTGCCCGCTGCCTGGGCGAGTGGGTGCCCCAGCGCCGAGCACGCCCCAGTATCACGGCCCTCCACCTTCGGGAGTGTAGGGGCCGCATCTGCCACCTTTAGAAGAGATGGGTTTTCCCTGGGCAGGACCCGCTTCGTGGCTGACTCACCGGCCTGGAGCCCAGCAGACCCTCCCTGCAGAAGCTGGCTGTGGAGCACCTGTCCCTGCAGCTGCCCGCGTGGACCCTCGGGGAGAAGGATTAGAGGAATCAGAAGGTACTGCTGCCGGCCCTGCCTCCTGCTGCATCTAGACGCTTGTGTTTGTCAGAGGACGTGCCCTAGACCACAGTTCACCGCCCCCTGAAGTCTCTGCCCCTTGCTTAGGCATTCGCATTGTACACAGCAGGGGCTTTCACAACGCTGTGACAACACAAAGCTCCTACTTCCCCCTGGGCCTGGCCGCTAGGAAGCTCAGAGTCACACAGCCTCCAAGAGCAGGCACGTTAGCACCCTCACCCTGCTTCGGCTGATTTTGGCAACCCTGGGTCTCCACGCACCCTGATCTTCTCATGTATTCGTAACCTTGTTATGCTGGGCTTATCTTTGTAAACTACATCGGATTTTCCCTGGAATCCCACAAGACACTTTCAGACACCTTCCCTCCCCCAAAAGAGGCAGAACATGAACCCCTGGACGTGAATCCCGTGAATAAATGAACAAACGAACAGACAGAGGCAGGGAACGACCTACATTAGGAGAGGGAACAGCCTGAGCAGAAGCAGAAAGGTATGATCAGGTGGTGAAAAATCCGAGGACACCAACAATCACCTCTCCCCCCCTGGGCTTGGGATAACAGTGGGCTCCATGCTGAGCCCCCGCCGGACACTGGCCTCCCTGCCGCCCAAACTTCCCCTTCTCCCTTCGCGTCCGCCTGGAACACCCTCCCCGACCGCCCCAAGCCCACCTATGCCCCAAGACTCTGCCCCAGCCCTGTTCTTCTAGGAAAACCACCCCCTCCCATGCTCCATCTCCCTGCACAGCCGCAGATGGATTTGCGACTGTTGCCCAGGCAACGGCCCCACTAGTATCTGGCCTTCAACTCTTCTGAAAGGTACTAATACAGTTTACATTTTCCAGAAAGGGGCAGGTATCTTCCCAAACCAGTAGAGGCCTCTGGAAGCTCAACGCTGCAGGCCAGGGGTGGGCTGGGGCATCCCAGAAAGAATCCACCAGGTGGGCTGCGGGTAGGGGCAGAGCAGGCCAGCCCTGGACGCCCATGGGCATGGCCGGGGGGGAGCCTGGAATTCGACCTCTCCTCCCAAGAGGCCAGAGAGCAAGGGAGGCAAAGGAGTCAGGAGCGGGGTGTCCTCAGGCTCCAGCTGGAGGCGAGGCGGGATCCCTGCCACCGAGCAAGAAAGGCTCCGTCAAGACAGAAGCCGGTAAGTGGACAAGGTCCTCGATTCATGCCTCGCTAATGAAAACCACCTGGCCACTTGGCCGCTGGGCCGCCTGCTGGGGGGGTGGGGGACATCTCATTAGCATTCCGAAGCATTTCCTCTGCCGGCATGAGTTTTGTATTACCGTTTCTGTCGTGCCAGCCGGGTGCAGAGCAGCCCCGAGAGGAGACAGTGGTGGGGCGGGGCTGGGCGGCAGGGAGGCTCGGGTCCCAAGCCAGCACCCGGGCCCCAGTCTCCAGAGCCTCCTCCAGCCCAGGCAGAGCTGGGGAGGCCATCCCACCTGTCCGCCCCTCCCCGCGCTGGCCTCCTCGGCCCACTCTAGTTTCTCCCAACAAATCACGCTGCTGAGTGGCGAGCCCCTCGTGCTGATCCCTGTGGCACAAGGGCGAGCTGACCAGGGGTCTGTCCCTCACCCCCCGCCCCACCGTAAGACAGTGAGTCCCCGTGGACACCCCAACTCGCCGGGCCTCCTCCAGCACCGACACTACGCCGCAATCGTGGCGGATGGGTCACGCCGGCTGTGCCAGCCCCACAGACCACGTGGCCGCCCCCACCAGCTGAGTGGATGGGGGCGGGCTCCCTCATTCAGGCCTGGCCGCTCGGTCTCTCCCTGCACCGAGGCTGAGGGGACTCAAGCTGAAGCCACCAGCCCACGTGGTCACGGCGGGCCAGGCCTCGCTCACAGCCCAGTGAGAGTGAGACTGGAGGGAGAGCAGGACACGGGACAGATGCACTGGCAAAGGCCGAGAAAATGGAACCGCAGTCCAGAGAGAGGAGTGCCGGGGAGGCGCTGCCTGCCAGCTTCCCGGGTCCTGGGGGGGGGGGGGGGGGGGGGCGACGGGACGGGACACGGGACGACACGACACAGGCTGCCTGGATCGTTGCCTGCACAAGTTCCCTGTTCCCTACTCTTAAATCCACTTCCTGTTCCCTCCAACACAATAACCCACAGACCCGGGATCAGAGGGCGCCCTCGGACCCCCTCAGCTGGCTCTGCTCATCAAAGCACGCCCACCACTCACAGTTTAGAAAAGGGGCCAGGCAGCTGAGGGAGGCGAGTGTGGGTACGTCCAGCACGGAGAGAGCCTGGCGGGGGAGGCAGGGCGTAGGCAGCTGCCGGCGGGCCCTCAGAGCCCGGGAGGCGCTTGGACTTTGCACCTGAGCAGATGGGGTGAGTGTCTGAGAAGGCATGACCGTACTGGGCCACGGTGTCCTTGTCTGTCAAATGCAGGCAGCGCTATTGAAACACCCACCAACGAAGGCATACGCTTAAAGCGCTCAGAGCCACTTCTGGCATGGAGTGAGCACTCAATACGTGCTAGGGTTTTTGTTTGTTTGAACCTGCACAAAGGCTGAAGTCCTCCCAGGAGCTAGTGGGCAGGGAAGCAGAGGGTCACGAAAGCAGCATCCCACCTCTGGGTACGGAAGCACACCTGTGTCAAAAGGGCAGGACTAGCCGGGCTGGGTGGCTCGGCCTGTAATCCCGCACCTTTGGGAGGCTGAGGTGAGTGGACTGCCTGAGCCCGCGGGTTCGAGACCCGCTTGGGCAACTTGGCGAGACCTGTCTTTACAATAAATCAAAAATGAGCCAGGCGTGGTAGCACACGCCTGTAGTTCCAGCTACTCAGAAGGCTGAGGCGGAAGGATCGCCGGAGCCCAGCAGGTCGAGGCTGCGGTGGCCGGGAGCGGCCAAGGCACTCCAGTCTGGGGGGCAGAGCGAGACTCCAACTCAAAAAAAAAAAAGAGGGCAGGACCAAGCAGGGGGCAGGGATGGCTGGGGATATGGGGGGTGCCCTTTCCATCGCCAGTGGAGGTAGGACATGGGAGGAGACCGCAGTGAGGCAGAAAACAGCAGGGCCCAGGGCACAGCTAACAAGCGGTGCTGCCCAAACGGGGACAAACAGCCTGGGGAGGCTACAAGTCTACAAGTCTCCTCTCCCCCATGGGTGTGAATGGGGCCGGAGGGCCACTCTGCGCAGTAGCCACACTTACAGGATGCCCGGTCTGTCCCAGGGCACACAGTCCCCTCAACAACCCCAAGAGGCAGACACCATAAGTACCCCAAACTTGCAGGTGGGAAAAGTGAGGCAGACAAGAGGTGCAGTGATTTATCCAAGGTCGCACGGCAGGTAGGGAGCAAGAGCTGGGAGCCGGGCCCAGGCTGACAAGTCTGGCATTCAAACCCTTCACTGCCAAGGTGGACAGCAGGTGCCGGAAAGGGATCGGTGCCCCTCCGGGAGGATTCCCCCGTCTGGGCCTTGGGCTCTGTGTAGAACTCTACTAGGCAAAGCCTTCCCAGCATGCCGGGCGCCTGGGCTTGCAAGTGTGCACAGGCGCACGGGAGGCTGTCCCAGACCCACGCCCGGCGCTTCTGCCTCTGGGGCTCCTCTCCACCTCACCCCAGCCTGTCCTGCAGCCCGAACCCCTGCATCACTTCCAGCCAGCCTGGCAGACATGGCTGCACCCCGTGCCCGTGGGCACCTACTGCATGCAGGTGGGTACCGAGGGGCCCTGCCTGGGAAAGCAGGAGCCAGTGAGCACACAATCCCCCCCAGCAGCCCCACCTCCTTTTCTGACTCCAAGCCTGACCCACGCAATTACCCCGGCACGAAGCCCCCTTGGCATCCCGGCGGCAAACTTCTGCCTGGTGCTCAGTTCTCTAGCGGGATTCCAGGCCTGCCCCAACCTCCAGGGCGCCTCCTCTGTGCCCCAGCTTCGCCACCAACGCACTCCTCAAGCCCCCCGGGCTGCTCCTCGGGGGCGGGAGGCTCCGAGCCTGCACAGCAGCCCCTAGAAGAGCCTGCCAGGGGCCCGCAGCTGGATGAATGAGGGTTCATTGTTTACATGCACAAGTGACGGAGAGAGGCTCCACCGCACACACGCGGGGCCCCCTGCGCCCTCCTCCCCTCCTCCCTCTCTGCCCACAGCTCTAGGCCGGCCCCCAGCCCGCCGGCCCGCGAGGGCATCTCACGAGAGGGCACCCCGCATCCCAGACTCCCAGTCCTCACCCGCAAGGGAGAGGAGGGGTCCCGGGGGCCGGGGGCAGGCTCCCCCCAAGATGCTCCCTCTGCCTGCCCTGCCCAGGGTGGGGCTGGGGCCCGCGTGGCAGTGCCCCCGGGCACCCGCCCGGCCCAGGCTCCGCCTGGAAGGTCCAAACGGGCGGGCCCTGCAGGCTCAGCCGGGCATCCTCCGCGGCCGCCGCCCCTCGGGGGGGAGG
>NW_007097940.1:64245-65696 GCF_000164805.1 Carlito syrichta | reverse complement strand
AGTGTTTCGACTCAGCCCAGCAGAGGTGTCATGGCACAGTGACTGAGGCTGGGCACTGGGCCGGACCCGAGGAGGTCCCCAGCTGGTGGGGAGAGACAGACCCGGAGAACAAGGGGGCGGGAGGTGCAGAGTGAGCCCCAGGGAGTTGGGGCTTCTGGAGGGGGTGGAGGCCCATAAGAGGGGGTGCCAGGTGGAGAGGGTGGTGTTCAGGAAACAGGAGTGCATTGTTCCATGGGCAGGGATGGACGGTCTAGAGGGTAAGACGTAGAACCCAGTGCAAAGTACAGGGATCAGATCAAACGCCTCACCTACTGGATGATGGACAAGCCACTGGTCCTTTCTCAGTTTCCTCATCTACAAAATGAAGCCAATGACAGACTGCCTCCTAGGATTGTTGTCAAGACTGAATATGTTGATTTATGCAAAGTGCTTAGAATTTTAAAAATACCTCCTATGTGGCTGGCCGGCTTTCAGGAAATGGGAACTGTGACAACAATAATAAAAAATCAAAGAGGGAAAAATAAAGAGATTCTAGGTCACCAGGCACAGAGTCTCATACCTGCAAACTCTACACTTTGGGAGGCTGAGACCGGAGGATCACTTAAGTTCAGGAGTCCAAGACCAGCCTGGGCAACATAGCAAGACGCTGTCTCTACAAAAGAAAAGTTTTAAACTTGCCAGGTGTGGTGGCATATGCCTGTAGTACCAGCTGCTCAAGAGACTGAGGTGAGGGGATTACTTGAGCCCAGGAGGTCAAGGTTGCAGTGAGCTCTGATCACACTACTGCACTCCAGCCTGAGCAACAGAGTGAGACCCTGTCTCCAAAAAAATAAAAAAAATTCTAAGTCATCCACGTGGAGGTGGAACAAATAATTATATATTGTAGGCTTTAATAAGTCAAGGCTGCATAGTTTAATCGTGAATGTAACTACACTCATTTGTTTTTACATGACTGTAAAACTAACAAGTTTATAGGAGGAACGATGGATTAATAAAAAATAGTTCAAATGTAATCAAAGATTCGGAAAGGGATGTTAACTGATGAAGTCAGAGACTAGAGAAAGAGTAAGATGGTTGAAATAATCTCAAATCTACCATAATTACATTAAACTCAGATGCACCAAATATTCAACATATCCGACAGTTAATGGTGAATTTTATTTGAGCATTCTTTTATTGCTAAACATATAATAGTTTCTCATTTTTCCTTATTTGAAAACATGAAAGTGTAGGTACATTGAAACTTTTGTTCTTATATCATCTATATCTGACAGTGTCAATAAACCCACATTTGTGGGTTTCTGAAAAAAATAAAAGAAGCTGGGTGCAGTGACTCATGCCTATAATCCTAGCACTTTGGGAGGCCAAGGCGGAAGGATTACTTGAGCCCAGGAGTTCAAGACCACCCTGGGCAACATAAAGAGACCTCATCTCTACAAAAAAAAAAAAAA
>NW_007097940.1:59742-63304 GCF_000164805.1 Carlito syrichta | reverse complement strand
CGGCCACTGCACTCCAGTCTGGGCGACAGAGTGAGACTCCGACTCAAAAAAAAAAAGAAGCCAGGCACAGAGGCTCACACCTGTAATCCCAGCACTTTGGGAGGCTGAGGCAGGAGGATATCTTGAAGCCAGGCGTTCAAGACCAGCCTAGGCAACATAGTGAGACCTTGTCTCTACAAAAAGAAAAAAAAAAATCCAAAAATTAGGCAGACATGGTGGCACATGGTACCAGCTACTCAGGAAGCTGAGGAGGGAGATTTGCCTGAGCCCAAGAGGTTGAAGCTGCAGTGAGCCATGATCGTGCCACTGCACTGTACCCTGCACTCTGCCTCAGATAATAATAATAACAGTAATGGTCAGGGATTTGCCAGTCAGGCAGCTCTTGCTGGGATAACCCTGAGCTCACCTGCCCCTGACCAGCAAGTCCAGCCTCCCTCTCCTGCCCCAGGTCCCCTCCCTCCCTGGCAGCCCCAGGGTTATTCAGAGCACCAGCGTGAGGTCAAGGAGCCTCACCTGGCAGCTGGTGAGCAGAGCTTCAGAGGGAGCTCACCTGTGAGGAGCACCTTTCACTCTTGCTGCTGCCAGACTTGTTCCAGGTGAGGGAAGACAGGCTTCTGTCTTGGTGAAGCTTGAATAGGGTTTTTCCCTCCTTCCTGCAGCCAAGCAAGATACTGTCTGATGGGAGGAGGGTTAGGCCTGACCCCTGCTCTGGACATCAGGGCCCAGAGATGGGTGGGAGGGACGTGAGGGGTCTGGAAGGGGTGCTCTCCCAGCAGACCTCTCACCTGGACCCTTTGTCTCCACAGAAACTGCTGGTGTGGCCATTTCTTGCTGCAATGGCCAAGACCAGCGGCCCCACAGATGGGGGGTTTCGGGGGAAGATCCAGTTGGTAAGACTTGAGGGGCCAGGGCAGCGCTCCCTGAGGCCTGCAGCGGCCCAGCCCGGGAAGGGTCCTCAGCTGCTCTGCGAGCTGCTGCCTCTTGCTGTCTCTTTGGTACATTTTTATTTGAAGAGACAGGTTCTCGCTCTGTCGCCCAGGCTGGAGTGCCGAGGTGAGATCATAGCTCACCGCAGCCTTGAATTCTTGGGCTCAAGTGATCCTCCCACTTCAGCCTCCGGAGTAGCTGGGACTACAGGCATATACCACCATGCCCAGCTAATTTTTTTTATTATAGAGACAAGGTCTCACTATGTTGCCCAGGCTGGTCTCCAACTCATGAGCTCAAGCAATCCTCCTGCCTTAGCCTCCCAAAGTGCTGGGATTACAGGTGTGAACCACCACACCCAGTTTTTTTCCCCCCATTAGGATGGGATATTCAGCCTCTGAATTGCTGTCTACAAAAAATGTGTAATAGGCTAGGCTCAGTGGCTCAAGCCTGTAATTCTAGCACTTTGGGAGGCTGAGGTGAGGGGATTGCCTGAGCCCACGGGTTTGAGAACAGCCTGGACAACTTGGCGAGACCTCACCTCTACATTAAAATAAAAAATTAGCCAGGCATGGTAGCGCACGCCTGTAGTTCTGGCTACTTGGAGGGCTGAGATGGAAGGATCGCCTGAGTCCACCAGATCAACGCTGGGGTGGCCGTGAGTGCCACTGCCCTCCAGCCTGTGCGACGGAGTGAGACTCCAACCCCCCCAAAAAAAGTATAATAACATGGCGAAACCCTTATATATTTGCATCCAGTGAAAAATCATGAATTTGTAAACTGGAGCAGGAGAAACTGGTAACTACGGTGGACTTTGGGGAGGGGCATCCCTGGTACTTTTCTCTCCCCTTCTCTGTACTTTCCTGCAATAGGCATGTGTTACTTTGGGGACTGAGAAAAGAAACTTAAACCCAAGCCCTTTTCTGTTGAAATTATTGCATGTGGCCATGTGTTGGGAGCGGATGTGATGTGGGGAGCAGATGTCACTGCAGCAGGCCTTGAGCAAAGGCCGCAGGCGAAGGCAAGGTCTCGCTTGGGAGCGCTGCATCCTAGCCAAAGGCAGGGGATGCAGCCTGCTACACGGAACAGAACGGCGTCTCAGATGCCCACACATCCAGGTGCACATAGTATAAATAAAGCCTTAACGACAACAAGATAACCACGGAACAGCTTGCCTTCAGGTAGCAACAAAATTCCGTTGCGGCTCCCTCACAGACCTTGAACCCCTTCCAACTTCCTTTGTGCTTGATGATAAAATAAACATGCCGAGCTAGTTTGGGGCCACTTCTCCTCCATCAGAGGAAAGTGTCCCGCCTGGCCCCAGCTTTTCTTTATGTCTTTTTTTTTTTTTTGAGTTGGAGTCTCACTCAGTCGCCCAGACTGGAGTGCAGTGGCCGCTCCCGGCCATCGCAGCCCCGACCTGCTGGGCTCTGGCGATCCTTCCGCCTCAGCCTTCCGAGTAGCCGGAATTACAGGCGTGCGCTACCACGCCCGGTTGATTTTTTGATTTATTGTAGAGATGAGGTCTCGCTGCCCAGGCGGGTCTCGAACCCGCGGGCTCAGGCAATCCACTCACCTCAGCCTCCCAAAGGCGCGGGATGACAGGCTGAGCCACCGAACCCGGCCACACCCTGACTTTCATCGCTGCATGGACTTTGCCTGAGCCTGGTTCTCCTCCCTCTTGGTTTGTATCTGTCCACCAGGGAACCCTGGCACCTCCCTCTGGGCCGGCTTGGCTGTGGTGGAGTGAACCCAGCGGTTTAGAAAGGTTGTGGACTACTGCTGGGTGACATGGGGGCTTCCCCCCAGCACGGGGGCTTCCAAGATCCTTGCAGCCCCCCTAGATTTCCCAAGGTAGATAGTGAGACAAGGCCTCTCCTGCTGAGGGAACAAAGACAGGCATGGCTGAGTACCTGTTACAGGGTTGGTTTCAGGTGAGGAACTTT
The DNA here is from genome assembly GCF_000164805.1 of Carlito syrichta. Classification (NCBI taxonomy): domain Eukaryota; kingdom Metazoa; phylum Chordata; class Mammalia; order Primates; family Tarsiidae; genus Carlito; species Carlito syrichta. The sequence continues at coordinate 60,431 of NW_007097940.1, read as the reverse complement.
GCGTGGATTGTGGAGATAAACGAAGAATACCCGAGTGAGAACAAGCAAAGCCTTGTCCAGAGCCTGCAACAGGGAGTCGGCCACCATAGACACCCAGGGAAAGGTTTGTTTCTTTTTGTTTTGTTTTGTTTTTTGTTGAGTTGGAGTCTCACTCGGTCGCCCAGACCGGAGTGCAGTGGCCGCTCCCGGCCACCACAGCCTCGACCTGCTGGGCTCCGGCGATCCTTCTACCTCAGCCTTCTGAGTAGCCGGAATTACAGGCATGCGCTACCACGCCCGGCTGATTTTTTTATTTATCGTAGAGATGAGGTCTCGCTGCCCAGGCAGGTCTCGAACCCGCGGGCTCAGGCAATCCACTCACCTCAGCCAGCCATTTAAAAAATGTGTTAGCTTTAGAATGGTGCAAAAGTGCTGGGCGGCCAGTAGAAACCATACCTCGAGTCCCCATGAGACCATTCTGTTTCTCACTCTCAGTACCATATTCAATAAATTACGAGGTACACACTATAAGATAGGCTTTGTGTTAGATGATTTTGCCCAGCTGTGGGCTAACAGCAGCCTTCTGAGCACTAGGCTAAGCCACGATATTCGACAGGCCGGGATATTTTCAGATTACGATGGGTTTATCAGGATGTAAGTCAAGGAGTGGCTGTGTTAATCTCTCAGTATTTTTTTTTTTTTTTTTTTTT
>NW_007097940.1:57789-59722 GCF_000164805.1 Carlito syrichta | reverse complement strand
GTGGCATGCTCACGGCCACTGCAGCCTTGACCTGCCGGGCTCAGGCAATCCTTCTGCCTCAGCCTTCCAAGTAGCTGGAACTCCAGGTGTGCGTCACCACGCCCGGCTAATTTTTTGATTTATTATAGAGACGAGGTCTCACCAAGTTGCCCAGGCTGGTCTCAAACCCCTGGGCTCAGGCAATGCTCTCTCCTCAGCCTCCCAAAGTCCTGACAGTGGCTTGAGCCGCTGTCCCCGGCCGTCTCTCAGTATTAACTCACTTGATCCCCACCAATCATTCTAAGAGGTGGGTGTGTCATGAGGCCCTTTTTAAAGAGAAGGAAACTGAGAGACACAGAGAGGTCAAGGGACAGGCCCCAGGTCACACAGCTCGTGAGTGGAGGGTTTGCCAGGCCAGCAGGCTTCAGCAGTGCCTGCCCCCGAGGAGGGAATGGGGAGACACTGGCACGGTGCCTGGAATTGGAACCCGAGCGCTACCATTCACCAGCTCTGTCTAGTCTCCTCCCCAGGGCGCTGGGAAACCGGAGAGGAGACCATCTTTGTGGGAAGCGCCCGTGCCCCATGCCCGTGTCAAGTGTCTGTGTGCTGCAGCCACTGTTCGCTCTACGCCAGGCACTGGTCGCAGTGTCTGAGATGACAAGAACTCGCCTAATTGTCACAACACCTCTGCAGGGGGCCTCTGTTATCTGCCCCATTTTATGGATGAGGGTCTGAGACTCAGCTGTGCTCACACAGCAGGTGGGTCGCGGTGCCCTGTGGCATCCAGCGCCCCTCCCTGGCCCAGCGTTGATGTCTTATTTATTTATTTATTTGAGTTGGGATCTCACTCTGTGGCCCAGGCTGGTGTGCGGTGGCACCATCACGGCTCACCGCAGCCTTGACCTCCTGGGCTCAGGTGATCCTCCCACATCAGTCTCCGTCTCCTGAGTAGCTGAGACTACAGGCATTCTCCACCATGCCTAGCTAAGTTTTAAATGTTTTTATAGAGATGGAGGGTCTCATGGTGACTGCCCAGGCTGGTCTTAAACTCTCGGACTCAAGCCTTCCTCCCTCCTCAGCCTCCCAAAGCGTGAACCACCACACCTGGCCTGGAATTGGTGTTGTGATCACTATACTCCCTGCCTCTCAGATGTGGCAGCTTAAACGGGCAATCGCAGGGCACCTGTGACACTCCAGAGGACCCGAGTCCAGAGGAGGGACTGCGGAACTGAAGCCTCATCAGGCGAGTGGCTCCTTCTTGGGCACCTCCACCGGGGCCTAGGAAGAGGGAGAATGTGGAGGGAAGAGGCCACCCTCTCCACGGAGGACAACACCCTCGCTCTCTGAGGGTCGGGTGGGTGCATGCGTGCCACTGACCTGATTCCTGCTGGAACGGACATCTGCCTCTTGGGGAAGAGGCCTCAGTGTCCACAGCCTGCTTGGGGCCTGGGCTGGGTCACACACTCCAGCCTCCTCTCGCCGGGGGAAGCCTCTAGAAGGTGCTGCTCCAGGCCTGCCTCCACAGCTGCCGTTCCTCACACAAGCCTCCTCTCTCTGAGTTGCACATCTGTGTGTTATGTCACCGGCTGAGGCTGGGACACACCCTGGAAGCTTGTTTCTTCTGAGTTTCTGGGAGCCTCTTGCCTGGGGACACAGTCCTGGGCTGCGCTGGGCTCTTTCTCCCTGACACTGGCTCCTCCAGGGCTGGCCGAGCCCCCTCGGCAAGGTTGCACTTTCTCTCCTGGCCCAGATCTCAGGGGGCATCTCTTTTGGGACCTTCTGAGAGGCACACCTATAAGATCCCCCGTTCTCACCCAAAGCACAAAAGTTAGAGACTGGTGGAATGTTACCAGTTTGCTCTTTTACCAAGAAAAGATGCTGGAAAAAAATAATAACTGTTCCAGCCGGGCTCGGTGGCTCAGCCTGTAATCCCGCGCCTTTGGGAGGCTGAGGT
>NW_007097940.1:56979-57307 GCF_000164805.1 Carlito syrichta | reverse complement strand
CTCAGGCGATCCTTCTGCCTCAGCCTTCCAAGTAGCTGGAACTACAGGCACACGCCACTACGCCCGGCTAATTTTTTGATTTATTGTAGAGATGAGGTCTCGCCAAATTGCCCGGGCTGGTCTCGAACCCATGGGCTCAGGCGAACTTCTCATCTCGGCCTCCCAAAGTGCTGGGATTATAGGCGTGAGACACCGCACCCAGCCCAGAAGAGACATTTTAACAACAGGACATTTTTTTTGTTGTTTTTTTGTTTTGTTTTGTTTTGTTGGGGGTTTTCTTTGGTTTTTTTTTTTTTTTTTTGAGTTGGAGTCTCATTCTGTCACCCAG
>NW_007097940.1:55920-56959 GCF_000164805.1 Carlito syrichta | reverse complement strand
GATTGATTGTAGAGATGAGGTCTCACCAAGTTGCCCAGGCGAGTCACGAACTCGCGGGCTCAGGCAATCCACTCACCTCAGCCTCCCAAAGGTACGGGATTACAGGCTGAGCCACCGAACCTGGCTTAGGTTAATCTTTTAAATCGAGTAAATCTGTGGCCGGGCACAGCCGCTCAAGCCTGTAATCCCAGCACTTTGGGAGGCTGAGGCAAGAGAATTGGTTGAGCCCAGGAGCTCGAGACCAGCCTGGGCCACATATGGAGACCTTATCTACACACACACACACACACACACAAAAGTTCTTTTTTAATTGTCCAGGTGTGGCATACCTGTAGTCCCAGCTACTTGGAAAGCTAAGGAAGGAGGATTGCCTGACCCCGGATCACAACCCGTTTCCTTGTCTGCAACATGGGAACAACACACTCTACCTCCAACATGCATAGACAGCGCAGTCCAAAGCCATGAGCGCCCTGACGGAGGCATGGCCAGGGTGCTTGGGGCCCCATCTAACTTGCAGTCATGGGACTAGGAAGAGGAACGTGTGTCATCGTGGGGCAGTGTCACTGTTTCCGCGTGTAAGCATCTCATACTCATCTTTTGTGCGGGGAGAAGCAGAGGCCGTGATCTTAGTCCAGCGTGGTCAGCTCTGAGGAAAGATTTAGCAAGGAAGAGAGGAGGAGAGGTCGAGACCAACCTTTTGCCGTCTCTGGCAGAAGGCAGGGCGTCTGGGAATGTCATCAGCGAGCCGGCGCCTGTCTGCCTCCAGCCTGGAAAGCTGAAGGCGGCTTCTGCACAGACCCTCGTGGGGCTGTAACCGCTGTAACAGAGCGAAACACATAACCGCTCTGTGACTCAGTTTCCCCATCATGCCATGCTGCTCCCTTTTCTCTTTTGTTAAGACTCCCCAGCCAATCCTTCCTGCGAGATTGGTGTCCCCCAGTGGCAGAGTGCTCCGGCTGTGTCCAGTTAAGAATACCACCATGTAGCCGGGCTCGGTGGCTCAGCCTGTCATCCCGCGCCTTTGGGAGGCTGAGGTGAG
>NW_007097940.1:55292-55900 GCF_000164805.1 Carlito syrichta | reverse complement strand
CGAGGCTGCGGTGGCCGGGAGTGGCCACTGCACTCCAGTCTGGGTGACAGAGTGAGACTCCAACTCAAAAAAAAAAAAGAGAAAGAGACATCAAGGACATGTGTACCTGCCTAGAGGAAAAGCCACGTAAGGACATAACAGGAAGGCGGCTGTCCACAAGTCAAGGCGGGAGGCATCAGGCACCACCCACCTGCCAGCACAGGGATCTTGGACTTCTAGCCTTCAGACTGTGAGAAAATAACTTTCTATTGATTAAACCACACAGTCTGGTATTTTACTATGGCAGCCTGAGCTGACTACGGCACCAAGTGTTTCCATGGGACTGTGTCACGCTGAAGTCATCTGTGACTCTTGTGTGGGGGAGAACATATGTGTGGACCGGCACTGCAGCCTTCCCAGGTCTGACTTCCTGTAATTCCACCCTTTTATCTTGGAGGTCAGATGAGTCAGAGAAAGACTTGCAAACACAGAGCGGAAGGAAAATCTGGAGGGCAGGAGAGACACCAATAAGGGGAAAGGGCCAGCCGGGCTCGGTGGCTCAGCCTGTGATCCCGCGCCTTTGGGAGGCTGAGGTGAGTGGACTGCCTGAGCCTGTGGGTTCGAGACCC